>NW_023270454.1:43861366-43987601 GCF_011800145.1 Mirounga leonina
AGGAAGGAAGGAGGAAGGGGGGGAGGGAGGAAGGGAGGGAGTTGTATGTCTCCAACCCAGCAGGGAGGCCACCCCAGCTGTAGTATAGCTTAGACCAGAGATTCCCACACTACCTTGGTTCCCAATGCCCTTCAGTCTAAGTAATTTTTTCACAGTGCTCCAAGGCCAAGAGCAATACCAGACAATTCCATGTACTAAGTATTTAGGTCCAAATATGTTAAGTCTTTATGTCCTTAAAACTCAGTAATAACTTGAAAAAATACTACCCCTGAAAGAAATTTTAATTTCTTTTTTTATTTCATTCTTAAACAAAATGACTTACTTATGGGATGTGTGCCCCTGTTGGGCACTGTACAACTTCTCCAACCTTCTCAAACTGACACCCTCATTAACTGATCTACATCGATTTTTATACAGAACTTGCTTTTTATCATAGCAACTACAGTAAACCCAGCGTGGAAAGAGATGTCATGGAAAGAAATGTACCTCTATCTCATGTGAAATTGTGAACAGTCTCTAGCTAGCTGTTCTCACAATGTCTGATAGAGGTTGAGATGCCCCACAGAGCCCCATAGGTTTGCTCAGTGCCCTGAGACACCTTGGCACAGAGTTTGGGAACTGTGGGGTTAGACAATATGAGCTGGTCTAGAATCATATCATTTATAACTGCGTTTCTGTGGAGACATTTGGTCTGAAATCCACACAACTAAACTGCAAATGAATTTATGGAGTATGACTGGCTTCTGGGATTTGAATAATTACTGCCACTGCTAGTTTTCATAGCTTTATACTAACTTGGGAAGTAGGATTACCTAAATAAATCTGAAGTTTATGGACTTCAGTGCTCTCCCCAAACAAACCTTTCCCCAGAGTTAGCAAATATATTCTTCTCCTTTCTCTTGCCTTCCTCTGATTAGAAAAGAAACAAGGTAAAGGGGCGGGGAGGGGGGTGAAAGGAGACAGTGACTGGGTCTAAAGCAGCCACGGTGGGAGTCTGCATGAGAGTACTTGAGGCCTGACCGTGCGCTCAAAGACCATGCATGAGGACCTCCATTACCTAGCCACTCCAAATACCACATGAGGCTCGCCACTGTGAACCTTGGACAAGTCACTTAACCTTTCTGGGCCTCCTCCATATATATATATGTGCGTGTGTGTATGCGCATGTGCACACGCATGTGTGTGTTTATACACAAATATATTAAAAGAAAAGTAAGATACAAATATCATATATTAAAAGAAAAGTAAGAAACTGGACTAAACTTTTTATAATATAAGCAATACCCTTTTAATGATTTCCTCTTATACAGACTCCATGATTTGAATGATGTCTACTAAATAAACTGCATTTATTTCATAATAATTTGTTTTCCTATTTTTATTAACCAAAGGCCAAGAACCTCTTATTAACAATAGCAAACCAGTGCTACCACATCAAATTGATAGCATGATCTCCAGAAGCCAAAAAAACATGGTGCTTCAGTGCATTTCTGTCACAAGTATATGAACAATTTCCATTTGCCATCTTGAAATAGTGAAACAGCCCAAATTAGTACTAGTCCCTCAGCCCACCGCTGGTTACCAGGCTGGACCATCCCATCCCTGAAGGCCCTTTGCAGGCTAAGATTCTGCCTCCTCTAACCAAGGAGGAGGAGGTCACGAGCGGGAGCAAGGAGATGCTAGCACCCCACCCCACCGCTCGGGCCACCACCACTCTCGCGACCAGCCTGGGAGTACTGCTTACCCTGTTCTTCCTGTCCCCGTTTATTCAGTGTTCACACCCACGGGCTCAGACTCTGACGGAGTCCTTCTCAAAACCATTGCCAACAGAGGACAGGACACCTGAATTTAACCCCCACCCTCGTCTGCCTTTGTCTGCACTGCCAGTGTGGGGGTGGCCGAAGATGAGCCCTGGAAGGCAGGT
Source organism: Mirounga leonina (assembly GCF_011800145.1). Taxonomy (NCBI): domain Eukaryota; kingdom Metazoa; phylum Chordata; class Mammalia; order Carnivora; family Phocidae; genus Mirounga; species Mirounga leonina. The sequence goes on from NW_023270454.1 coordinate 43,863,291, forward strand.
CTGAGGCGATGCCAAGGGCTAGATGAGAGAGAGAGTGGTTTCATAAAGCCTCATTTCCCAGCCACAGCCATGGTCCCGCTTTCAGGCCCAGCCCACGCTACCATCCAGAAAGAATCCTGGATTGAGGTGAATTTAGAGCAGGCAAGCACTCTATATGAATTGCACCCGCCCACAGCATGTACGGCTCCCTCACGCACATGCTCCTCACTCATGGTGCCTTCTAGAAGCTAAGAAACAGGTTTCCCCGGGTCTTTGTTTCCTTCACTGCCTTCTGCAGCCCTGTCATTTGCTAGAACACCCTGGTGGGAGCATGTTCAGGCCAGCGGTATCCCATTTCTTCAACAGCCCCTGTACCTTGTACCTTTCCTCTCCTCATAAAGGCTGAAAATGCTCCTCTTTGATTTCCAAAGCCCCCAGCATGTTGATGCGGTGCCAGGAGGGGGAGCTTAGCTCTGGCTGGCTGGCTGGCGGTTTGTGCTAATTGTCTGGCTGCACTTTAGAAAGAGGCTTTTTGAATCTGAGCATTTAGGGAGAAAGTGGAGAAGTGTGGCTGTATGAAAGAGCAATTGATGTTAAATATTCATGCTCTGCTCTCTGTTAATCAAAATCACTAACCCCCATTGCTTAGCTGCTGTCTTGCTGGCTTCTTGCTATGATTGTGCTAAAGAAACTTGGATACAAAACAATGCCAACAACACACACGCACACGCACACGCACACACACACCCCAAGATGTGGGTGCTTATGGGTTTGAAGTGTTTCCAGTTAACACTGTGCAACTCAGCATTGTCTGTTTTCTCTGGGATGTTGAATGAGCCATAGTTATCCCTCCCATCAGCATTTTAGAACCACTACCCTCCCCTTTTTGCTTCTCTCGTGTTGAGTTCACCAAACTTTGTCCTTGCTTCAAAACAAGGCATTTTCCAAAATAATTCGTATTCTAGTTCATTTTTCAGAGATGATAAAATTATTTTACAAAATAGAGAAGAAATGGACTATAATTGAACAAAATATGTTGATAATACCACAGGTTGTTTTAGTCACAACTTTGAGGTGATAGTTCCTGGCCTTTTGGATATAAACATTTTGTATTTTTGTTTGTTGATTTATTTTAAAAGAAGATATAATACTACCACAGAAACTTTCCAAATAATCACTTAATTTAAAAGGTAAAGAAAAATAGCTCTTAAATAAAAATTTTTTGTTTTATTTTTGTAACTATATTTTTTAAAGTTTTCTATAATGAGTAATGTTTTACCATTATAATAAAAATAATAAGTTATATTTTCTAAAAGCTGAGCAGTTGCTGAATTTTATGTTTCAGAATTCATCAAGTTCTTCCTTACCTATGTCATCTGTAAGAGAAATGTTGATGAATGTGCTGTCCTCCTCTTCCTCTTTGCTGGACCCCTCCATCTTGTTTACTTTTCTGGCCCGTGAGTGAGAAAATTGAGGGCAGGGAAGATGGCTGTTCTTCCTTGTGATCACCCTTGTTAAATCATTAATAAATGAGCATCCAGGCAGGTGGTATCTGATCCTTGCACTAGCCACCTTCTTCCTGCTTTCCACCTGAGAGGTTCTTACCTGAGTGTTCCGGTTACCTAACCGGAAATAGTCAGAGACCCAAGTTAAAGAGTTACAACCCTTTACCTGAAGCTGTTGAGTTAGCATTATTGCTGTACTCTGGCTAAAGGCCAAACCTAGCTTTCAGTCCAATGACTGTTTGCTTGAACTGAATTGCCCAGGAACATTGCCCAAAAAAATCCTGCAATGAGGTTGGGGGAAGAAATTGAATTTTGTTTGCTTAGCATATTTTGGGGACACCTACAATAAACTTGTCAAGGATTTTGGTCAATGACCTAGCAGCATGACTTGGTCACAGAGCCTCAGTTTCCTGTCCTATATGATGATAAATCTTTTGTAAGGATTAAAAGTGAGTAACATTCACTTGATAAATGTCAACCACAGTAAGGACCACAAATGATCAGACATATGCGAGGAAATAAAATTCACCATGTAGTGAGCTCATCAGTATCCTCTCATATCACTGTGTCTATACCTGATCCTATGAAAGTTTATTAAAATGACAGATGTCCCGGGGCGCCTGAGTGGCTCAGTTGGTTAAGCGTCTGCCTTCGGCTCAGGTCATGATCCTGGGGTCCTGGGATCGAGCCCCACATCGGGCTCACTGCACGGCGGAGAGCCTGCTTCTCCCTCTCCTTCTGCCTGCCATTCTGACTATCTGTGCTCTCTCTCTATCTCTCTGTCAAATAAATAAATAAAATCTTTAAAAAAAAAAAAAAGATAGATGTCCCTTCTCTATTTTGGAACCCAAGGGAGGGCATGCTAGCCTTGCCAGCCCTTAGGCCAAGGGCCCTTTGTTAGAGGAGGAAGCATTATTTTACAACTATTTTTCTTGGTCACCTCATCCATAGTCAGATACATAGACAAACCCAAAACTATTTTAGAATTTCATGTCATCACTCTTTCAGGGAAAAAAAAATCAGCCAAGTTTGATGAAGAATTTTAAGCAGATATCAAAATTGAGTTACTATATAATAAGTTCTGCCTTAAGTGCTTTGATACATAGGATTTTTTTTATTCACCTGAGTTCATTGTTGCTATATCAAGTGAAATGGATGTAAACTGTTAGAAATCTTTCATGTTAAAAATTAAATTCACTAGAATAGAATTCCCCCTAATTTTCTAATTACAGTCTATAAATATTGAGTGTCTACTCTATACAAGCTGGGGACTTTGGAGGGTTCAAAGTAACAGATGGTTATTGCTGTTAATAAGCTTATAAAACAACTCAAAGGCAAGAGTTCTGAAGGTTTAGAGAAGGGAAAGAGTATGTCCAGCTAGCAGATCTTGAAAAACTTAGAGAAAGTGATATTTGAGATGCATGATCAATGACAAGTGGGATCCAATAGGCAAAAATGGCCAGATGGTGAATGAATTCTCAGTGAAGGGGCATGGACAAAGGCTCAGAGATGGGAAAGTCGTAGGCACATATAGGAAATGAGCGGAAGACATAGGTAGCTAAGAAGTAGACAAGGTAGAATATAGGTTAAGGCATATCTAAGAGAGCTTTGAATGCCAGACTGTGTTAGTCCAAGTCCTCTAAGAACTGGACACTTAGATGGGATTTAAAGGGTGAGAAAAATTAGGGAGGGAGCAAAGGAAAGGCTGGGAGAGCCATCAGACCACGATGCAAGACTAACCCAGTGAGGAGAAAGCAGGAGGGAAGGTCTAGCTTATCTTTCACACTAAGGAAGTTTCAACAAGGTTGTCGAAGAGTACTTTAGTCAAAGCTAAAGACCATAAGAGCAGTCCTGTGCCTCCCAGGAATGGCCTCCCTTGACATTCCTGCAGCACTTGGTTACTGGCTGGGAGCAACTGGTGGGAAGTGAGGTCTCTTTGCAAACGTGGTAATGGATTTCAGAGCACATCAACTGAGGCCTTGGTCAGTTGCATTCTCTGTACTTGAAGGTCTGCAAGGCACATACTCATGGCTACCACATAAGCTGCTTTTTCTAGCAGCTCTCTATATAATCATGGACCAATACTTTAGGAAGCATAGAAATACCTCTTTTGCCTGATCCATCCTCTGTTAGTCCTAGAAATAATAGCACACACTTAAGTAATGGTTACTCTGTGCTAAGCAACAACCCCACTAATATTATCCCCATTTAAAAGATGAGGGAGCTGAGGCATGAAAAGAGATTAAATAAAAGACAAGCAGCTAAGTGAGTGGTAAGGGTCCAGGGTCTGTGCTCCACTATATAAACTACTCCTAATAAAATTATTAGGGAGGGGATGGAAGAGAAGCCATTGGTCAACCTGGCAAAAGAATTTAGAAACCAGGGGCCCCTGGGTGGCTCAGTTGGTTAAGCATGTGCCTTCAGCTTAGGTCATGATCCTGGAGTCCTGGGATGGAGCCCCACATCAGGCTCCCAGCTCAGCAGGGAGCCTGTTTCTCCCTCTCCCTCTCCCTCTGCCGCTCCCCCACTGCTCATGCTCTCTCTCTCTTTCAAATAAATAAATAAAATCTTAAAAAATAGAATTTAGAAATCAAAGGGCACATTTGGTTTAAATTGCTTATTTGGGTTTTATTTTTATTACTCATGGCCAATTGTACTTTTTGCTATAATTAGCCTAGCTCCTTGATTCTTTGCCTTCTTTCTGATTACCTTTTAAAAAGGTAGTTTATTATGAAGTATCCTAATGGACAGGGGAATGAAAAGAGATAAAACTCAAGTCAGTCAGCATTGCTACTATCTCCATAGTCTTTGGGCAACAGTTATGTTGGAGATGTTCACTTTTAACTGGAGTAGAGAATTATCTGTGGGTTGAAATTATCCATGTTCAATATTTTCCCCTATGTTTCTTCCTAATATTTTATTGTTTTAGCTCCATTTTAAGTCATTGAACCATTTTGTTATAATTTTTGCATGTGGAGTAAAGTAGGGGTGCAGCCTCACTTCTTTGCATTTGGATATTTAGTTGCCCCAATACCATTTGTTGAAGAGAACATTTTTTCCCTCATTGGATGGTCTTGGCATCTTTGTCAAAAATCAGTTGGTCACAGAGGTTTGGGTTTAGTGTTGGAATCTCTGTCCCATTCCATTGGTTTATATGTCTATCCTTATGTCAGTACCACACTGCTTTGATTACCGTAGCTTTGTGGTAAGCTTTGAAATCAGGAAGTATGAGTACTCCAACTTTGTTTTTAAATAATGTTTTGACTATCTGGGGTCCCTTGAAGTTCCATATGATTTTGAGGATTGACACGGATCTGGCAATGGACTCCTAGAAACACCAGAAACATGAGCAACAAATTAAAAATAACTTGGACTTCATAAAAATTTTAAAAGTGTACATATCAAAGGATATTATCAAGAGTGTGAAAGGCTATTTACAGAATGGGATAAAATATTTGCAAATTGCATATTTGATAAGACTTCAATTTCCAGAATATATAAAGAACTCATACAATTCAACAACAAAAGACAACCTAATTTTTAAAATGGGCAAAGAACATGAACAGACATTTCTCCAAAGAAGATAGACAAATGGCAAATAAACACGTGAAAATATGTTAAGTATTATTGGTCATTAAGAAAATGCAAATCAAAACCACAATGAGATACCACCTCACAGCTACTAGGATGGCATTAATAAAAACAACAATAACGAAAACTGAAAATAATGGCAAGGTTATGGAGAAATAAGAACCTTCATCCATTGCTGGTGGGAATGCACAATGATGCAGCTACTGTGGAAAATATTTTGGCAGTTCCTAAAAAAATTAAACATAGAGTTATCATATGACCCAGAAATTCCACTCCCAGAGTATATATCCAAAAGTAATGAAAACATATATCCACACAGAAAGTTATATATGAATGTTTATAGAAGCATTATTCATAGAAGCCAAAAGGTGGAAACAACCCAAAGGCCCATCAGTGGATGAATGGATAAACATATTGTGATATACAAATACAATGGGATATTGTTAATCAAGCAGGACCACAGTGCTGATACATGCTACAACATAAATGAATCTCAAAAACATTATGCTAAGTAAAAGAAGCTAGACAAAGAGTAACGTATTGTACAATCCCTTTTATATGATATATCCAGAATAGGAAAGTCCACAGAGGCAGAAAACAGGGGATGGGGGAAGGAGAGAATGTGGAGTGATTAATGAGTATGGGGTATTTTTCTGGGATGATGAGAAGTTTGAAACTAGAGAGAGGTGGTGATTGAACTACATTGGGAATATACAAAATGCTACTGAATTGTATACTTTATAATGCTTTTAATTGCTTATTATATGAATTTCACCTCAATTTTTTAAAAAAAGATTAAGAAAACTCAATTAGGAAAAAAAAATTATCCATGGTTTGTCTGTCCCTCTATAATGTGAATGAGAGAATTAAGTACCCTAAATCATAACATACTTTACAATTTCAAATTCAACATAAGACTAGTCTATAATCTGTCATAGAATTAATAGGACTAGAATAAACCTTTGTATCATATCTACCACATCTCACAGAATTAATAAGCCTAGAAAAGTTAAGATAAGGACATAAATCTTTATTATAATACAGTCTACCCTAAAACAGGATTCAAAAGGTAAACACTAAAGTGAATATGGGTATATAACAAGTCATCTTCTCCCATTTTTTAAGAGGGGAGTGTGAGGTACAAATGTGTGTGTGTATGCACATTAGTGGGTGTTGGGGGTAACAGAGCTAAAGAAAGCATAAAATGAAGAGAATTCATAAACTAAGGATTCTCACTGCCTTTGTCATGATCTCAAAATATCAATATCAATAATGAAACACATTGGAAGCTAGTATTTACTATTGGCTTTCTCAGAGCTTTTTAAAAGCAATAACCTGGGAAACATCTCTAAGGGCCCTGAGTACCAATTATGTCATCTGAAGTGTATGTAATCAGATTCCTGGAGAGAAATTGGCATCTTTAAAGAAGGTGCTAAGCATTCCTCTGCTGTATAAAAGGTTCTCTTTCTTTAGTAGTAATTTCACATGAGACTATTTGGATATTTTTGACAAATTAGTGCAAATTGGATTAATTCAGGCCATTAGCTACAAAGGGGGATGTGATGGCAGAACTTTATTTTCATTATATATAGCTGATAATAGTAGCTAGTATTTATTGAGTGATTACACTCAGTGATAGTCTAAGTGTTTTACCAGTAACCATCTCATTATTCCTCACAACAGCCCTATAAGGAAGCAGAAACATGTGGACAAGATTGTTTGCCTAAGACCCACAGTCAGGAAGTAGCAGAGCCGGGATTTATACCCAGGCAGTCAGGTCCAAAGCCCACGCTCCAACCACCCTGGTGCATGGCCTCTAAACTACATAAGCATTAAAATATCCTATCTGATTCATACTGTATTTTTACCTCTACATGTTCATTTCAAAGATAAAGATCAAACACTGAAATATGTAAGAAAGGAAATATTAGGAGATTTTAGATTTGTATTCTTCTTTAGGATACTATACACCAGGTTAGCTATTAGTGTGGTTTTTTTAAGTAGAAACTTTTCCTTAATTATACCCTGTTTTAAATGAATTTATCTTTTGGTTTTCACAAGTATAAACTACATGTCATTTAGATCAGATATTCAATTTCAAATATACTTGAATATGCTAACAGTTCACATCAAGGAATTTTTACATAAACAATTAGCTTTGGCAATTGGGTGACAAATAGAAACAATTGCTGACTTCACTGATGGATATTCCCTCATAAGACATCAGCCTGGATTCTTCAGCATCTGCAATAATATACAATGACATTCATAATATATGCATTTAGGTGAGCATATCACATGTATGCACATCCTGTTTAGTAATAGAATTTGACGGCACTTGGTAAAAAGGAACAAACGTGTAATAAAGATAATGCTTTGTGATTCAACACAAGGCCAAAAAGGGTTAAGTAATGTTAGTTAACAGCTCTTGTTTTGCCCAGTTACCTTTAGACAATCTATTCGTGGAGCATAAAGATGGCAGATTTCACCTCAATATTCATCAACCATTATGTGGCTTCATTATGCTTCAAGGGTAAATACCGTATCTCTTTAAATGCCTTTCAAGATGCCCGGTCCTGCTTGGGCAACACAAGAAAAGTTAAGGCAAATTTTAACACATTTTATTTTATATATTGTATGTAACTTTTAGTCAGTATATAAACTGCCTAGATTTATTCAACATTCATTCAACAAATATTTATGGAACATCTGCTATGTGCTAGACATTTTCCTAGGCACTGGGAAATATAACAATGAATGAAACAAAATACTTTCTATTATAGAGCTTACATTCTTGGTGGGGAGACAGACAGTGACCAAACACACACACACACACACACACACACATTCATATACAAATGTATATACTGCATGTATGTACAAATATATATACCTAAACACATATCCATACAATGGAGAGAGGTGTTAGGAAGTGCTAGGAGAGAAAATAATGCAGGGTGTGGGAGATAGAGAGTAATAGGAGTGTGGTGTTATTTAGTATAGTGTGTTAGGGAAGACCTATCTGTTAAGGTGACATTTGAGCAGACACTAAAGGAATTGAGGGAGCAAGCGTAAGGAAATCTGAAGGAAGAGCATTCCTGACAGACAGACCAGCAAGTACAAAAACCTGGAGGTGGGAGCAGGTTTGACACGTTCAAAGAAGGTGCACAAAGGACAGTGGGGCTTGAGCAATATCCAGAAATATGGCACGGGGCTGTCCATTTAGAGCTTTGGGATCACTGACCCAAGGTTCATTGACCATGTAGAGTCTTCTAATTTTTTGGGTTTCATTCTGTGAGGTGGGACACATTATGCCCTAGGAGAGACATGATCTCTCTTAGGTTCACTTAGAATTACTCTGATTGTAGTAAAGAATGTTGACTCTGGTTGGAGAGTGGGGAGGGGAGGAAGGGCAGAACCAGGGAAGTGAATTAGAAGCCAATGCAATAATCCAGGCCAAGAGGAGGTGCTGATTTAGACCTGAGCAATAGCTGTGGAGGTGGTAATGAAGTAGTCCAATTCTGGACATATTTCACATCGCGAACCAATAGCATTTGCTGATGTGGGGAGTGAGAAAAAGAGATGAGCCAAGGATCACTCCAAGGTTTTTGGCATAAGCAACCAAAAAAGGAGATACCATTTGCTCAGGAAGAAAGACTGTGAGAAGAGCACATGGTGGGGTGAGAAAATTAAGAGTTTGCTTTGGGGCATGTCAATTCAAGATGCCTTTAAACATCCAAATAGAGATGTTGAGTAGGCAACCGAATATGAGTCTGAAGTTCAGGGCAGAGGCTGGGGGTGATAGGAACTTGGGAGTTGTTCATGATAGACGGTGTGTAAAGCCATAGGCCAGGTGAGATCACTTAGGCAGTCATGTAGACAGAGCAGAGGAGAGAATGGTTCGTGAATGTCAACCCTTAGAAATCAGGACTATGAAGAGGAATCAGGGCAGAGGCTCAGAAAGAGCAGCCAGCATGGAAGAAGGAGAATCCAAAGAGCTATGTCCTGGAAGCCAAATGAAGAAACTGTTCTCTAAGAACAGAGTGACCAACAGAGTTAAGAGCTGTTGTCAGGTCAAATAAGGTAAAGACTGAGAAATGATCACATACAAGATGTTTAAGTGAATGCCTGGTTTCAGTTTCCTCCTACAAACATTTCCAGCCAATGAGAAAAATTCATGGCTACAAAAATAAGGAGATGAAGAGTGATCCGGAAATGGAAATTATCAAGAAAAAGGCAATTTGGAAAATATGAGCAAGACCTTGCCAGCAGGGTAGATTGGAGGCAAAGAAGAATAGGATGGAAAATGTTCATTTCCATAGCTCAGTAGTGGATCCAGAATTTCTCTAGAGGAAGAACTCAAGGTCAGCATTCTTATTGGAAGGGGGCAGTTGCCCGCTTGTCTTGGAACTGCATTTGACATGAGATTAAGAAAATACCGTCTTTATCAAAGAGCAGGCCTTATCAAAGCATCCCCTGGGGCCACCACTGCCCGGACTCTGGAACTGCAAATGTGCTTGTGTACTTGTTCCAGACAGAGCTGTCTGGTAGGGTGTGTGGGGTCTGAAATCCATCCCATGCTCTGCTGGAAAAACCATGCTCCAGACCTCTTAGGTCTAATTTGCATATATGCTAATGATAGCCCTGCATCAATGCAATGGGCACTGCTTTTTCATCTCCAACAGGTGCAAACTATCTTTATAAATTAGATTCCTGTATTAAGAAGAACAATTGCCAAAACTCATTTCTCATTTCTGAAAATTCTTCATAATCTGTAAAGTGTTTTTCAAAGGTGAGCTATCCTGATCCCTACATCCTTATCCTTAGTAGGCATTTATTAGCATTAATGCCTCCAAAGTCAATTGCCTATTATTAAATGTCTACTTTTGAGGAGAAAAATGAAGCCATGAATGAAATCTGACTTCAGTAAAATTTCACATGCTTTTCTAGGCACTAAGAAATTGATACTCGCATGTGTTGAAACTCTGCAGTCCTTGTCTGAAAAACTTGATTGGTGGTTTGCTAAGGTCAGCATGTTATTATTCTGGCTGTGTTGGCTCCCTCTGGTGGATAGATCACAGGAACATTAATTTTGGGTGCTCCTGTAACAAAAAGCTTAAGTGTTTTGAAGCCCTGAGGGCTTGCCTATTCAAAGTGAGTAACAGGAGATTTCCCATGATTATATGCTGTGTATAAACAGGATGCCTTTGGGAGCAGTAGGTTGGGAGGGACCAAGGAAAGGACACTCAGGGTGGCAGGGTGATCTTGTAAGTATGTGTCAGGTGGAATTGCTATCGATGGGCAAAAGGCTTTTTAAAATTTTATTTTAAGGTATAACATATATGTTGTACCTTATATGTTAGTAAACATATGTAGTTTATGTTTGTAGTAAAGTTGCAAATTTATGTAGTAAAGTTGCAAATTGTAAGATTACAGATATATAATACATATCCAACATTCAGACCAAAACATTTCTAGCACCTTAGGATAAGGCTTTTTTTTTTTTTTTTTAAGATTTTATTTATTTATTTGACAGAGAGAGAGACAGCTAGAGAGGGAGCACAAGCAGGGGGAGCGGGAGAGGGAGAAGCAGGCTCCTGGCCGAGCAGGGAGCCTGATGCGGGGCTCAATCCCAGGACCCTGGGATCATGACCCAAGCCGAAGGCAGACGCTTAATGGCTGAGACACCCAGGCGCCCCAGGATAAGGCTTTTTAAAAATTGGTTCGCTTATTAGCGTTCAGGTCTATTTTGCAGCAGAGAAAACAAATTGTAGGTAGAGAATCACTGTCATTAGCCCACCCAAAGGCACTGCGAGGAATAATTTGTTAAATGCATTGAGATGAAAATATGTTGGGTTACAGAGGTTGAGCCTGAAGTGGCACACAGGTCTTACTATCCTCCACTCCAAAGTGAAAGTTATTCATTTTTGTCTCTTTGCTTGGTCGCCATCTCTTTGCTCTCTCATGAATAATTTTCCAATTCAATTCGTACTCTTCAGTTCAAACACCTTGATGGAGTGTTGTGTGGTCAGAGCTGTGGGTACATAGAGGAAGAAGTTGTGGTCCCTGTCCTCCAAGGACTCTTAGAACCATTGAGTTTAAAGCAAAACAAGGAAATGGGTGATCCCAACCCAATGTGTTAAGTATGATAGTAATAATAGCTGACATTTATGGAGTATGTCCTGGTATCAAGCTTTTCTCTCAGGACATTACCTGCATCTCCTCATTGGAACCTCGTCCCGATTACCGTTACTTTACTGATGAGGTGATGAAAGCGCAGAGAGGCTGGTGATTTGCCCAAGGACAATATAGCCGGTAAGTGTGGCTGCCAGGACTTGGCGCCATCACCTACACGTGCATCCATTTCCCTGTAGCTGTTTCTCAAGCATGGTGTTGGAGGCACGTGCAGGGAATGAAGGGAGCAGGGAAATCTTTGACTGTCTTGTCTGTTGAGCTATTCAACCAGGAGTCACACTGAACACTACAGGAAAATATGCCAATCATTGTCCTCCTCTGACACAGACTTAGACAAGCCCCCAACTTGTTATCTTACAGACTTGAGCAAAAGCTGGTGGCACCGTGGTAAAAATTCAAAGGCATGGTTTTTTTTTTATATGAAATATATCAAATATTACTCCAGTGCACACTTGACTATCCATTGTTATAACCTGAATTTCTCCAAATCACAGGTAATCAACAGAACCAGGTGTCAAACAATTTTTTGTAGATTTCTATTTAAATTGACGTGTTATGTTATTAAGTTATTGCCATCTATAAGTGATTTTTTTTCAGTTTTGAAATCACAGTAGAAAGCATTGTAACCTTAGGGAATTCCAAATAGTTCAAAACAGATCAGTGGAGTGGTGCAAGATTTTGAAATCCCACCTGAAGGTGGTGTTTGCGTCTTCCTCCTGTCAGAATTTTCTAAAGCAGACAAAGACTCGGGACAAAGATAGCTGAGCCTTCCCTCATAATCGCCAACAGAGTCTTTCTCCTCAAACATAGACAGATTATGTCCATGTGCATCACTGTGATATCTTCACACTTAGTCTCCTCAGACGACAAGGACCAAGTTTAACTTACATGGAATTTATTTATCACAGACTAGGAACAGATGAGAGTAGAATAATTATGACAGGGTCTAGTAGTAATTATGATGGTGTTAACGTGGGAAGTGAGTCCCAATCTCTTCAGGCCATCTTATATGACATTAAGGTATGCTATAAAAAATGAGGCTGTGTAATTGAAGAGAAAATAGCGGCAGGAACATTGATGAGTCTCAACAGTAGTCCAGCTGTGAACCTCAGAAGACCCAACCACATTGTGAGCAGTGATTGGGTTTCACCACTTTAATGTTATTAGATTGAGCTTTATTGGAGTTACAGTTTGCTGTTCTGGTTTCATAGTTGCATAAGAATTATAAGCATAAGAATTATATGTTTGTATGCTTATACTATATTCTTGAAACAAGATGATAAAAGATGTCAACATTATAAGTTGACAACCTATGAGAAATTTTTCTTTTTAAAAGGGGGGTCTGTATATTCTCCATTTGAGAAACACTGTACTGTAACCCTTAGGCCTACAGAGGGAGACAAACACAGGCCTTGCTCTTCAGGAGTGGACGTTAACACAGCATTCCTCACAGTGGACAAGAGTGACAAGGTTATACACCAACTTTTTTGAAGTCATGATACCACATTTATTTGTGTCATAGTACCACATTTATTGGTGTTTGTTTTTTCTACTCTTTGACATTCTTTAAAAGTTGCTACTCTGCAAATAGTTTTTTTCTGTATTTCCTATTGGGGATCTCCCTGACATCTTGGTTGATTTTTTTTTTCAATGTGCATGCAGTAAAATTCATTCTTTGTAGTGCACAGTTTTATGGGGTTTGACAAATGCATAGATTCATGTATCTACCACCCCAGTATCATATAGAGCATTTCACTGCCCTAAAAATTACCTGGTGTGACAGCCGCTTTATAGAAAACCTCTCCCCGTTCCCTCAACCCCTGGCAACCACTGACCTGTTTTTTACCCCCACAGATGTACCTTTTCCAAAATTTTATAAAGGTGCGATCATACCAGATATAGCCTTTGGGGTCAGATTTCTTTCATTTACACAATGCATTTAAGATTCATACATGTTAGTGTGTGTGAATCAATGGCACATTCATTTTTTAAAAAATATTTTATTTATGTATTTGACAGAGAGAGACACAGTGAGAGAGGGAACACAAGCGGGGGGAGTGGGAGAGGGAAAAGCAGGCTTCCTGCCGAGCAGGGAGCCCGTGACCTGAGCGAAAGGCAGACACTTAACGACTGAGCCACCCAGGCGCCCCGGCTCATTCAGTTTTTAGTGTTGAGTAATAATCCATTGTATGGATATCAAGTTAATTTACCCATTACCCCATTGAAGTACATCTTGGTTATTTCCAGTTTAGGATGACTATGAATACAATTGTGATAAACATTCCTATGTGTTTCAACTCATTTGGAGTTGAAATGCCTAGGAGTGGGAATTCTGGTTATGTTTTAAGTATATACTTAAATTTATGAGAAATAACTAAACTGTCTTCCAACATGGTTGTACTGTTTTCCATTTTCAACTGCAACGAATGAGAGTTCCTGTTCTGCCTCCTTACCAGAATTTGGTACTGTCAGGCTTTTTTTTCACTTTAGCAATCTTAATAAGTATGCAGTGCTATCACAACATGGTTTTCATTTACATTTTCTTGGTAGCAAATGATGTTGAGCATCTTTTTTATGCTCATTTGCCATTAATATCTTCTTTGGTGAAATATGTGTTCAGATCTTTTGCCCATTTAAAAAAATGGGTTGTTTCTTTTCTTATTGTTGAGTTTTAAGATGTTATCAATCCTGGATACAAGTTTTTGTCAGATAGGTGATTCGTAAATAGTTTTTCCCAGACACTGCCTTGTCTTTTCATTTTCTTAAGTATATCTTTGGCAGAGCAAAGATTTCAGTTTTAATAAAGCCCAATTCATCAATTTTTTCTTTTGTAGATTGTGCTTTTAGCATTGTATCTAAAAACTCATTGCCAAACCCCTGGTCGTTCAAACTTTCTGCTGTTTTCTTTTAGACTTTTATAGTTTTGCATTTTATATTCAGGTTTATGATCTGTCTTTAGTTAAATTTTCTTCAAGATGTGAAATATATGTAGAGGGGTTTTTTTTTTATGTGTATGTCCAGTTGTTTCAGCATCATTTGTTGAAAACAGTCTCCTATGTCCTTTGCATTGCCCTGACACCTTTGTGCAAAATCAGTTGGCTATCTTTCTATGGGTCCATGTATGAATTCTCTATTCTGTTCCATTGTTCTATGCATGTGTCCATTAGCCAATACAACACTGTCTTGACTATGATAGCTTTATAGTAAGTCTTAAAATCCTATAGTGTGAGTTCTCCAACCTTTTCTTTTCTTTTTCAGAATTGTTTTGGCTATTCTAAGTCCTTTGCCTTTCCATATAAATTGTAGAATTGGTTTGTCATCAACTATAAAAAGCTTATTGGGATTTTGATTGAGTTTGCATTAAATCTGTAAGATCAACTTGGGGAGAAATGACATCTTAATATTGATGCTTCCAAACCCTGAACACAGTATACTTTTCAATATATTTTCTTTAATATATTTCATCAGTATAGTGTCAGCATCTTTCCCAAATCTTTTGTTAAGTTTATACTTAAGTACTTAACTTTTTGGTGTAATTATAAATGGTATTGTTTCTTAATATCACATCCCAACTATTCATTGCCAGAAGATAGGAATATGATTGGCTTTTGCATGTTGATCTTTTACTAGTAAGTTGTAAAAGATCAAGGTATACTAGTTTCAGGAGTGTTTTTGTAGATCTTTGGAATTGACAGCCATATCGTCTTCAAATAAAGGCAGTCTTATCTTTTTCCTTTCAAATTCATATGCCTTTTATTTATTTTTCTTAGCTTATTTCACTGGCTGACTTCCAGTATGATGTTGAATAGGTATAGTGAGAATGGATTTCTTGTCTTATTCCTAACCTAGGGGAAAAAGCATTCATTATCTTACCCTTAAGTATAGTGTTAGCTGAAGGGTTTTCATAGATTCCCTATATAAGGTTAAGGAAGTTTCTTTCTATTCATAATTTTCTGAGAGTTCTGTCATGAATGGATGTTAAATTTTGTTTTTCTTTCTATTGAATAGATACTGATTGATAGATAGATAGATATGGCTGTTAACATGGAAATTATGTTGAATGATTTTTGAATTTTGACCAGCCTTGTATTCTTGTAATTCTTGTATTCCTACGATCTGGGATAAATCCCAATTGGTCATGTATTATCCTTTTTATATATTGCTAGATTCAGTTTGCTACTATTTTGTTGAGAATTTTTGATTTTATATTTGTGATGTATCTTGGTTTATAGTTTTCTTTTCTTGCAATATACAATCTGGTTTGGGTCTTAGGGGAGTGCTGATTTCATAAAATGAGTTGGGAAATATTCCCTTCTGTATTCTGGAAGATATTATGTATAATTGACATCATTTATTTCTTACATGTTTTGTAGAATTCACTAGTGAAATCATTTGGGTTTTCTTTTTGGAAGTTTTAAACTACAAATTCAGTTTCTTTAATAGATATGGGCCAACTCAGGTTAAGTATTTATTCTTGAGTGGGTCTTAATGGTTTGGGCCTTACAAGGAATTGGTCCATCTTATCTAAGCTGATGAATTTATGAACATGGACTTATTTGTAATATTCCCTTGTTTCACTTTAATGCCTATAAGATCAGTTCATTCCTGATATTGGCAAATTGCGTCTTTTTCTTTTTCTTGGGCAGCTGGACCAGAGGCTTACTAATTTTATGACTTTATCAAAGAATCAGCTTTTGGTTTTCTGTTTTCAATTTCATTGATTTCTGTTCTATATTATTTCCATATTCCCTTTTTTCATCTGCTTCCTTTAGACTTAATTTGATCCCCTTTAATGTCTTAAGGTGGGAGACTAGGTACTGAATTCAGATCTTTCTATTGCTCTTTTCTAATATAAGCATTTAAGTATAAATTTCCATTTAAAGATGCTTTAACTGCATCCTACAAATTTTTGATAAGTTGTATTTTTATTCTCTTTTAGTTCAAAATACTTTCAATTTCCCTGAAGGCTTAATCTTTGACCCATGCATTATTTAGACATGTGTTGCTTAATATCCAAATATCTGGGTATTTACTAGATGTCTTTCTATCAATATTATATTGATATATATGTATATTATATCATTATGATAGATGATATCTTTGAGTGATATGTATCGATATTATTGATGTTATTATCTATTATTATCAATTCAATATGGTTTGAGAATATACTTCATATATTTTCATTCTTTTAAATTGCAAAGGTTTTTTATGGCTAAGAATATTCTCTGTGCACTTGAGAAGTATTTGTATTTTGCTGCTGTTGGATTCAGTGTTCTATAAATGTCAAATGGGACAAGTTGTTTGATGGTGTTGCTCTACTGATTTTCTTTCTACTGATTTTCTACCTACTTCTATTATTTTTGAGAGGTGTTGAAGTCTCCATTTAAAATTGTAGATTTGTCTATTTCTCCTTTAAGGTTTACCCATTTTTGCCTCATGTATTTTGAAGCTTGTTCTTGGGTGCATACAAATTTAAGATTGTTATCTTTTCTTAGAGAATTGACTTCTTTTTCATCATGTAATTTCATCTTTGTCTCTGATAATATTACTTGTTGTGAAGTCTACTTTGTCTAAAATTATCATAAATACTTTGTTAGTATTTGCATGACTTATCTTTCTCCGTCCTTTTATTTTTATCCTAAATATGTCTTTTTATTTAAAATGGGTCTCTCATAGACTGCATAAACTTGAATCCAGGTGTTTTTTTGTTTGTTTGTTTGTTTTTTTAGTAAATTCTGATCATTTCTGTCTTTTTAACTTGTGTGTTTAGACTGTTCACATTAAAGATGATTACTGATATGATTGGATTAAAATCTGCCATCTTACTAGCTGTTTTTTAATTTGTTTTATTTGTTATTTATTTCTTTTTACCTTTTTCTGCCTTGTCTGGGTTTAATTCAACCTTTAAAGGCTTTTTTAATGGTTGCCCTAGGGTATACAATAAAATTTTAAAAAATTTGAATCCACCTTCAAATAATACTGTCTTATTACACATGGAGTTCCAAAAACTCTAACAGTATATTTCTGATTCTTCTCTCCCTCTCATAATTTTACTTTTACATATACTATAACCACACAGTTTATTGTTAATATTATTGCTTTAAATAGTCAGTTATTTTTTAGAGCAATTAAAATAAGACAAAAATGATTTTATAAGCCCTTCATGTATTCCATTTCTGATACTCTTCATTTCTTGGTGCAGATCTAATATCCTGATGTATGTCATTTTTTCCTGCCTTGAAGAATGTCTTTTAATATTTCTTATAAGATGGGTCTGCTGCTTGTAGGTAGGTCCTTACATTTTTGTCTGACAAAATCTTTATTGTTTCTATACTTTAGGACATTTCTTCTGAATGTAGAATTCTGAATTGACACTTCTTTCCCCTTTCAGCACATTGAAGATATCATTCTATTTTACAGTTTCTTACAAGAAGTCTGCTATAATTCTTATCTTCATTCCCCTATAGGTAATGTGTTTTTCCACTGGCTTCTGTCAAGATTTTCTTTGTCTTTGGTATCTCTTAGTGTTTTTGTTTGGTTATTTTATTTGTTTTGTTTTTGTTTTTAAATTTTTCTTGTGGTTCTCTAAACCTTTTGGATCTGAGGTCTGGTGTTTGCCACTAATTTAGAAAATTCTCAGCCATTATTTCTTGAATATTTTTTCTGTCCATTCTTTCTTTTTTTCTTTTTCTGAGGTTCGAAATTATGTATATGTTAGACTGTCTAATATTGTCCCATAGCTCTTCAGTACCTTGTTCCATTTTTTTTTCTCCTAGTGTTTTGGTTTGGGTACATTTTATTGATGTATATTCAACTTCATTGATTCTTTCCTTGACTATGTCAAGTCTACTGATGAGCCTTTTAAAGATATTCTTAATATCTGTTACTGAGTTTTTGATTTCTAGCATTTCATTTGATTTTCTTACCATTTCTATCTCTTTACTAAAATTATCTGATTGTGCATTTTATTAACTTTTCCTATTAGAATCTTTAACATATTAATCATAGTAATTTTAAATTCCCTGTCTGATAAATCCAACATATGTCTGATTCTGGTTGTGATGATTGCTTTATTTTTCCAGACTACGTTTTTTCCTGCCCTTTTGTATGCTGTGTACTTTTTCTATTGAAAGGTGTATATGACAATAGATACTAAAACAATGTTTTTTATGCTCAGAGAGGAGCAAGATTTTCCTTTTTGCTAGGCCTTTGATGTGAGAGTTTGGGGTGTTCATTTAGGCCGATTCCCAGAGAAGGTGTGTACCTTGTAGCTTTCTCAGCTATATTATACAGCAACTCTTGCTAGCATGGTGGTAGTAGATGGCAGAGGGTTGACCTCTTTTGTTCTCATGAAGCCTCAGTCCTAGACAGACAATGGAAACCTGGGTCTCAGGTGTTCCTGCCCCTTCTCCAGCTGTAGTGCTGGCCCTAGCAAGTTTTCTCACCCCTCCCCCAGTGGAGAAACTTCTCCCCCTCCCCCTCCATTCTCCCCTTCTAGCTAGAGTCAGTTTCTACCAGTACTCTCAGGGTATAGTTTTGATCCTCTTCCTGCTGTAGATTAAGGTTTTGTTGGGTAGGGGAGATAAAGGAGATCTATCAGGGTGACATTTGGGCAGTGGACAATGGCTGCTGTTCTCCTTCCCCAGCTAGCACCTTACAGGACATTTTCTTAGGATTCTCCCTGATCTTCCTGTGAGCACCTGGTGTTCCCAGAGGAACAACCTACAAGAGGGTATGAACCATTCTATGTCTGCAGCCCCCTGGGACTTCACACTCTCATGCTAGCCCACATTTGGCCTTTAGGAATTCTTTAAACATTTCTAGTTTAATCTTCTTACCACCTTTTATGGGTTTCGGCAGCATCTGTCTCAGGTAAGCAAATGCTTGAATCCTGTTTCTTCCTGCAAGCCCTTGTCTTTTTCTCATTTTAAGTTAGTTATTTGCCTGCAATATTAGTTCTCTGATAGGTACAAGAAAAGTTGTTCATTTGAAGCTTGTTCAGTTTTTTCTTCTTATTGTAATGGTAGGAACAATGCTTTTTCCAGCTCTTAAATCTCGGACTTTAATCACAGCCATTTGTCATGTTTTAAAATTTAAAATTCCAGGGGTGCCTGGCTGGCTCAGTCAGTAGAGCATGCAGCTCTAGATCTTGGGGTTGTGAGTTCAAGTTCCACATTGTGTGTAGAGATCACTTAAAAATGAAATCTTAAATAAAATAAGATTTAAAATTCAAAAAAATAGAAAAGGAAGGAAAACTTCCAAATTTATTCTATGAGGCCAGTATCACCCTGACACCAAAACCAGATAAAGACACCACAAAAAGAGAGAGAGCGAGAACTACAGGCCAATTATCTCTCATGAATATCAATGCAAAAATCCTCAACAAAATATTAGCAAACCAAACCCAATGATACATTAAAAAAATACACCACAGTCAAGTGGGATTTATTCCCAGGATGCAGGGATGGTTCAATATTCACAAAACAGTCAACATGATATGTCACATCAATAAGAGAAAGGATGAAAACCATATGATCATTTCAATAGATACAGAAAAAAAATCTGACAATGTATAACATCCACTCATGATAAAAACCTTCTACAAAGTAAGTCTATAGGGAATACATCTCAATATAATAAAGACCTTATGAAAAACCCAGAGCCAACACAATACTCAATGGTGGAAAAACTGAGAGCTTTCCCACCAAGGTCAGGAACAAGACAAAATGTCCCCTCTCACCAATTTTTATTCAACATAGTGTTAGAAGTCCGAGCCATAGCAATTGGACAACATAAATAAAAGGCACCCAAATTGGTAAAACTCTCACTATTTGCAGATGACATGATATTATATATAGAAAACCCTTACGACTCCACCAAAAAACTACTAGAACAGATAAATAAATTCAGTAAAGTTGCAGGGCACAAAATCTGGAAATCTGTTGCATTCCTATATGCTAATAATGAAGCAGCAGAAAGTGAAATTAAGAAAACAATCCCATTTACAGTTGCACCAAAAACAATAAAATATCTAAGAATAAACTTAACCAAACAGGTGAAAAACCTGTACTTTGAAAAGTGTGAAATACTGATAAAAGAAATTCAAGACGACACAAAGGAATAGAAAGACATTTCCATGCTTATGGATTGGAAGAACAAATATTGTTAAAATGCCTATAGTACCCAAAGCAACCTACAGATTTAAGGCAATTCCTAACAAATACCAACAGCATTTTTTATAGAAGCGGAAAAAAACAATCCTAAAATTTGTATGGAATTACAAAAGACCTTGAATAGCCAAAGCAATCTTGAAAAAGAAAAACAGAACTGGAGGTATCATAATTCTGGACATGAGATATCGGCTCACACCTGTCAGAATGGCTAAAATAAAAAACACAAGAAACAACAAGTATTGGCAAGGATGTGGAGCAAAAGGAACCCTCTTGCACTGTTGGTGAGAATGCAAACTGGTACAGCCACTGTGGAAAACAATATGAAGGTTCCTCAAAAAATTAAAAATAGAAACTACCTTACGATCCAGCAATCTCACTACTAAGTATTTACCTAAAGAATACAAAAATGCTAACTCAAAGGGATCCATGCACCCTAATGTTTATAGCAGCATTATCTACAATAGCCAAATTATGGTAGTGTCCATCAACTAAAGAATGGATAAAAAAGATGTGGTATATATTTTCAATGGAATATTACTCAGCCATAAAAAAGAATGCAATCTTGCCATTTGCAACAACATGCATGGAGCTAGAAAGTATAATGCAAGCGAAATAAGTCAGTCAGAGAAAGACAAATGCCATATGAGTTCAGTCATATGTGGAATTTAAGAAACAAAGCAAACAAGCAAAGGAAAAAGAGAGAGAGAGAGAGACAAACCAAGAAACAGATTCTTAACGATAGAGAACAAACTGATGCTTACAGAGGAGAGAGCAGTGGGGGAATGGGTAAAATAGGTGATGGGGATTAGAAACTACACTTACCATGATGAAAAATAAAATAAAATAAAATAAATTTAAGCTTTATCAGCATTAACTTGATTTTAAAAGTTTTAGAGGATTTTTATAATAGCCCAAAGACCTCTTTCTAGGAATATTTGGAAACTAGAACTGGGAATCACTAATGAAGAGAGTATAAAAATGTGATGGGATATTTTGGGTCACTTATTTGTGTGTATGTATATGTTTTCTGTATGTTTCTATTACTCAGACTTGGATCTCAAGTGCCTCAAGTTTGGGGGATTGGTGGTAAGTGGGGGAGAGTTATGTGGTGGGACAGAAAGGAGAAGTAACTTCCAAGAACTTCTGGGTTTTGTTTCCAGAACCGTGAGCCTGTAGTAGAACTTAGAAAGTTTGCAGGGAAAGAAGAGCACAAGGGTTTATAGGAAGCAACGAGGATAACAGAAGGACAAAGACTCTTTCCCAGACTAGAAAGTAGTTCCTGACCAGGACTGGAGATCAAGGGACATCTTGGAATAGAGCTGGAATGGGAGCCACAGGAGCCCATGAGCTACCTAGGCAGACAAGACCCCTGGGCTAACTCACAAAAGATTCCCCTGTCTTAGTGTGACTTGGAAGCATAGAGTGCCACCAGTCCTGAAAAGCCCTTAGGAGCAAAGACAATGGAAGTCTTAGTGGAAACCTGTGGGACAGATGACTAATACCAGAGTTCTCCACCTCCACAGATAACTTCACATTGCAGAATATGCTGGACACCCTACATGACCTTGAGGGAGGGAGGGAGTAGGGTATTCGATAATGACAGAGATTATATTTTCACACGAGTTTGGAGAGATTGGAGTTCAAAGTCAATATAGTAGACTTCTGGAAAATAGAGATTTAATATTGCTTGCACATCTTAATTTGTAGACTGAGAATCATGCCTGCTACTAAAGGATTCAATTCCCAGGGACCTGGTTACCGTTCTGTTTTGTTGAAAATGTTTTGGATTCTAGTAACTAAAGATTTTTTTCCACTTGGGTGCATCTGAGGGCTTCAATGTGCCTTCAATTCTAATGATTCCCTCTAGGGGGAAGTGGGGTAGGATGGTGGAGGCTGCAAGGGGAAAAGCGCTTTGAATAAATCCCTCAGGTGTTCTGAAAACTACTTCCTCCCCACCCCACTCCCCAGTAGCACCCCTTGCCTAGAGCTTCCCTGAGAATCCCCGTTTTTCTCTCTTGGTCTATGTGCACTTTTTTCAATGAAGACACTGAAACAAAGGCACAATTTGACTCTTTTAAGTGGGAGGTGTATTCTTAGAAAGGTTCGCTTACACGAACCTATTTCTGTGAAAACGCAGAGTGCTATATACATAAGTTGAAATGGTTGTTGTTATTTGCATTACAAACAAGAATATTTGTGGGAGGGACGCCTGGGTGGCTCAGTCATTAAGCGTCTGCCTTCGGCTCAGGTCATGATCCCAGGGTCCTGGGATGGAGCCCTGCATCGGGCTCCCTGCTCCGCGGGAAGTCTGCTTCTCTCTCTCTCACTACCTCCTGCTTGTGTTCCCTCTCTCGCTGTGTCCCTCTCTGTCAGATAAATAAATAAAATATTAAAAAAAAAAAAAAGACGAACCATGAGAGACGATGGACTCTGAAAAACAAACAGGGTTCTAGAGGGGAGGGGGGTGGGAGGATGGGTTAGCCTGGTGGTGGGTATTGAGGAGGGCACATTCTGCATGGAGCACTGGGTGTTATGCACAAACAATGAATCATGGAACACTTCATCTAAAACTAATGATGTAATGTATGGGGATTAACATAAGAATAAAAAAAAAAGAATATTTGTTGGAGAGGTGGTGGGGGATGGGGTAACAGGTGATAGGCATGAAGGAGGGCACGTGATGGAAAGAACCCTGGGTGTTGTATGCAACCGATGAATCGCTAAATTCTACATCTAAGACTAATAATAGCTATATGTTAACGAAATTGAATTTAAATTAAAAATAATTTTAAAAAGAATATTTGTGAATCTATAGCTAGGAGAGGAAAAAATCCATGGATTTCCTCCTTGGGAAGCGGCCATTGACTTAGGAAACTGTCCTTCTCCTGACCCAGCCTCCTAGCGCGGTTTTAAGAAGGATCCTGTGAAACACAGATAAGCATCTGCATGAAAATGTCCCCAAAGTGCGCAACTGAGAGAATTCAGGGCAGTTCTCCCATTCAGTTCTGTTGACCAGGGCCCTGGTGCTGGTGTATTGATGAGAGGTCCTTGACATCACCACAGCAGAGATGTGTGTTTTTAGCTGGTGTTTCTGCCAGTGAGACCACGACTGACTGGGCCTAAGCTCGAGGGGATGGCGCATTTTGTCTGACGTTTTCCAGAGCTACTGTCAGATGCCGGGTTGTGGGACTCATTTTCTGAGTTTGGGCAATGTTTCACCACCACAAAAGGCTCCCAGGAACCTGGTATCTCAAAGCTGCTGCCCACGTGGTGCCTATTTCTGATGTCTAACACAATCATATTATAGCGCTTCTTCTCTCCCCTGGTGGGGGCGGGGGCGGGGGGGAGAAAGGCCTGGAACCAGGAATCCCTTGGAAATTGAAGCAAAAAGCAAGAAGCGGGTAAAGGAGAAACTTCTAAAAATCTAGGTTAAAGCGTTCAAAGAGCATGCAGAGAGAAGGTTATCCCTTGTGATTTATCAGTGGAACAGAGAAAATCAGCGAAATTTCACCAGACAGTGTGGGTATCAATGTAGACACACTGAGAGGGCCTATTTGCTGCCCAAAGAGGCTGGGTGTAGGCTACTGCTTGGACCTGCTAATGAGAGATGTTACTGGAAACAGAAGATGTCCTGTCCAGAGACAGGATGAAATATTTTTGAGTTTGCTCCTATTACAGCACGTTGGTTAGGAGCTCAAGCTCTGGAATTAAAACCAAGTTTGAATCCCAGTTCTGCCACTTCCTCGTTTTATGACCTCCAGTTAGTTATGAAGATATACAAAGGGCTACTGTGGGGCTCAGATTAGGTAATAGAGTGCAGAAGCTGTGGAGGTACACAATAAATGTTAGATTGTTAGCCGTACTCTCCCCTTCTAAAATATTTACGCTACAGTCTACTACTTTGTACCATTACTCAAAGGTCACTTCCTCCTAGAAAAGGAATGTCTGTTGACATCCAGGGGAAGATTAGAGATTTGCATTTTTATTATTTCACTCGATGAGAAGAGAGAATATCACATTCTTTAAGGGATTTCTTGGGGTCAAAGAACCAGGTAATTTCTATAGGAGTCCCAACACTGACTTGCCAGCTAACCCTCAGATTCTTGATAGAAAGTATGATCCAGTGTTTGATTCTCTTGAGTTCAAGGGACTCAGACTTATTTGGTGGTAGGGGGTTATTGTAAGAATAGACAAGAGAGTAAAAAATGGCAAGGAAGCATCTCAGCAGCCACATCCATCCCTCCTGGAGAACTGGAGGGACATTCATGACTATACAGAATCTCAGGTCTCAGGGGCCCCTCTGGCCCTGGTCATGTCATTGTCCTCCAAGACCAACTTCTGATTGCTCCCGACACTAGCATCTCCGTCATACAGCTGGCCAGCTCTGTCACCTGCTCCATTTGCTGCTTTTGCTTCCCTCTCTCCTTGAGATTCATACACAGGAGAGAATCGGCCTGGGATATTTTTTATTACCCTCCGATGTATAAGGCTTCTATTATGGGGCTGAGTTCTCACTCATGGGATGCCCTAAAATCCCTCCCCAAAATACATAAAGAATGGGACCCAATTCTTTCCTGAAATGATGACTTACTGCTTTTTCCTTGGCTTTGCTTTATAAATTAGTATGAGAGTCTTAAATTTAATGGTCACCTCCCCCAGGATACTAGCTTAGGCACTTGAATCTGAGACTCCTATCTCTTAGGTGCAGATGGAAGATTTGCAATAAAACAGATGAATTTTCTGTTCTTATTACTCTCCACATTAGCTCATAGGCTAAGTTTAAAATACACATTTCCAGTTTGGTAACTTTTTGCTTGCAGGATAAACTTCAGGCTAGTGACAGTTTATTTGTTCAAGGAGAAATGCAACAATTTATGACAAATACATCAAATGACATGAGGCTCTCCTGGAATGAAAAGACAGAGAACTGACTCATCAGGAGGTACTCTCAGGAGACTCTCACCTGGGCATTCCAGCTGGAGGGAGGAATAGAACCTACATGACCAGCATTTATTACGTCACCTTACACTTAGTGAACGTAAGATGTCATCTCAGTTTTGTAGAGAATTCACATGAAGGCTGATATAACATCCAAATGAATTTCTTTCTTGGTAGTTCTCTAGGTTGCAAAATTTCTAGATGGTAGAATGACCAGTACCTTGAATTAAAAAAACATCAGCAAAAAGCATTCAGCTCTGTGGTAATAACAACTAAAAATTTATGGGACGAAACAACAAAAAAATCCCTAGATTTAAGGATAATTTTACTCCAGACTACCAGTTAAATATATAATTATGTAATCACATATATAAATCTGGGTCTCCTTTTACTTTCAGTGCCCCTAGTTCAAACATAAACTGTATGTTTAGTTCCTGTTTTTCCTTTTTACCAAGCTTGATCAGTGAACGAGAAAGTCTTATCAATCATCTACTTGTTGGAAAGCATGGAGCTTTGAACCACATAGCTCATTTCAAAATTAGAAATGCCCCCACTTAGGGGCCCATGTCAAGACTTTCAGGAGGTAGTTGTCACTACATCTTAGGTCTGACATGTGTCTTTGGGTAAAAGCAGCTAAGAAATGTTCCTTGAGATGGTGTGGGTGGGGAAAGTGATAAAAATGGTATTTTTGTTTTTTTAATGAGTAAATTCCAATTCATATTTGCTAGAAAGCACTGTAGCTGTTTCTCACTTAAATAAAGCATTCATTCTAAAATATTTATAACACAATTATTTTGAAAGCAAAGCACATTTTTTTTCATTGACACATTCTAAAGATCCATCCTGATGGGAAATTTTTGGTGACAGAAAAATATTTTATTACTACTACTAATCACTAACGTTTATTGAGGGCATGTCCAGGTTCACCAGGAGGAGGGCGGAGTT
Organism: Mirounga leonina; assembly: GCF_011800145.1. Taxonomy (NCBI): domain Eukaryota; kingdom Metazoa; phylum Chordata; class Mammalia; order Carnivora; family Phocidae; genus Mirounga; species Mirounga leonina. The sequence goes on from NW_023270454.1 coordinate 43,889,620, forward strand.
TCACAGGCTGTCTCACATTGAGATAAAAATCCACTGTAAGTTGGATCATGGAAGGAGCTTGTCTTCATCCTCACCCTTGATAGCATCCTAGGAACTTACCTGGGATGGCCCTACCGTTTCCCTCGGCTTTAGACTCACTCATGGTGAATGGTTGGGAAATGTTAATTGAATGATATAGATGAACTCATTTTAAGGGAATGAGTTAATGTGCTCCCTCCCTAGGGGTATGTACAAAATAGGTAGTTGAATCTTAGTTTAATTGAATGGAATGCAGATATTATGGTTTCACAAGTGCTGCTGAGAAACAATTGCAGAAATCAGACAAATGGAGATTTTAAGAGTATGTTTTATTAATGATAAAGCTGGATTGACGAGCAGAGCTTCATTGTGGTCACAGTCAGACTCCCCAGTGCTCTTTCCCAAGTCTGAAACTTGGTACATCTCCCCCAAGGGAGGGCTAGCTCTGTAGAAAGTACATGCAGAGCAAAACAGCTGCATCTACTGTGTTCCTCCATTGGAACAAGGTGAGAGCAGGGTCTTCAGAGCTGGCCCTAGCGGCAGGGGAGCTCTGACCCCTTCCTGATTGCCACCCACGAGACAGGAAGTAAGCAAAACACACCCATCCTCTGACAAGGAGATCCAGAGAAGAAGGAGAAAGGGCCGAGTTTCTTGCTCAGTGCTTCTGACTTCACCAAGCAGATAAGGGACTACTTGGCCCTCAGGGGAGAGTAAGCAGGGTGAGAGAGGGGCTGTGGCCCCTTTCCAACCCTTTCAAAAGGGTGAAAGTTCCCATCATTTGGTCCCAGGCCAGACCCCTACAAGGGAGAAGAAAGATTCCCTCAAATGGCAGAAATTATGCTGAATGCTCTGAGTATGCTGGTTGCTGTTTTTGGCAGTGAGTTTCTACTTGGGTAAAACAGGGACACAGATCTATTGCACATAGAGTGAAGGTTCCTGAAGGGTTTATGGTTTTTTGGGATTGATTTAAGGTTTGACCATAACCTCACGAAATAGGACATATGAATCCAGCTGGCAGCAGTTAGGTAGCTGGGAATGCACCCACCGTGGCATCCTAAAATCACTTCTGTCCAGGGGAGAAGCTGGCTATTTTCCATGTCTGCGAAGCAGCAACAGCCTATTTAAAATAAGGATGCATCAGATTGAGGGAGCATTTGATTAATACTGTATTACTTCCAGCACTTTAGGAATTCAATAATGGAGGAACCCAACCAAGTACAACTGGTTGCACATCAATTTGACTTGATATTTCATGTGGCAAGGATGAACGTATAAGAATTTATAACCGTTCCTCTCCCCAATTTTAAGGACAATTGTTGTCTCGGTAGCTCAGTTCACGTGCCTTTGGTGTTGCTGGTCAGGAAAGTAGGTGGAAAGTAGAATTGGGAGAAAGTGAAAAGAAGTAACTTGATCTACATAGGAAAAGGCATAGAACCACCTAAGGGAGCAAAGAAAACATCCAGGACCCAGAAGAATCGCAAAAGAGGGGGAAGAAGGGAGTGATGGAAGGGAGAGGCAGCCTGGGCTGGAGGTTTTGCAAGAGAGGAAGAGAGAAATTTGAGTAGCTTCTATGAGCTGTGATATTTGGGGGAGAACAGAATGGAGAAGGTGATTTCCAGCAAGTTTTCAATAGGCACTTCTGAGTAACTCTACCTGCATCAAGGAAAGCTTTAATAAAGATCTTTGTCACTCTTCAAGATTTTGAAATGGGATGAATTTTTCTCCTGGATAAGTTATTATGAGGGAATAGGCTTTCTTTTATTTATTTATTTATTTATTTATTTGAGAGACAGAGAATGAGAGACAGAGAGCACGAGAGGGAAGAGGGTCAGAAGGAGAAGCAGACTCCCTACTGAGCAGGGAGCCCAATGTGGGACTCGATCCCCAGACTCGAGGATCATGACCTGAGCCGAAGGCAGTCGCTTAACCAACTGAGCCACCCAGGCGCCCCGAGGGAATAGGCTTTAAGGAATGGCAGAGAAGCCCAGATTTATTTGGATCTTTTTTTTTTTTTTTTAAGATTTTATTTATTTATTTGAGAGAGAGAGAGAAAGAGCACACGTGTGAGCAGGGGGGAGGGGCAAAGGGGGAGGGAGAGGGAGAAGGAAAGAATCTCAAGCAGACTCCATGCTGAGCACGGAGCTCGATGTGGGGCTCAATCCCATGACCCTGAGATCATGACCTAAGCTGAAACCAAGAGTCGGAGGCTTAACCAACTGCGCCACCCAGGCGCCTCTAGATCTTTCCATTTGGATATTTCTAGACTGAGTCATCCTGTGGGTACTGATGCTGAGATTGTCCACAAAGTATAAAATGGTAATTGTTGAAAGGATGTGCCCAGGAGGTGGCCAGGCTGCACAGCAGGATGGGACAATGGCTCAAGCACAGAGTGGTGACAGGGATATGTTAGCAGGTGGCCCTTGGCACAAGACAGAGATCTGACGGACAACAACCTTTCTAGTCACTCTACATCAACACACTTCTTGTTACCTATTAATGGGCTTCCCTGGCCAAAACTTGTGAACGGTCTTCAGCACATCATCTTTGGGCCTTCTATTTTGAAGGATGTTTGCTGGTGAATGGCCTGCAGGTGAGGTGAGGCTCCAACTGCTGGGTCCAGGGTCATAGAAAGTCAGTGTACTGGGATTCAGAAGTGCCGGGCTTCAGGGTCAGCACTGTGCTGGACGAATCTACTTGCTTTGCTTCAGTTTCCTTATCCATGAGACAACAGTCTTAGGTAGATGATATCAGTGATCCCTTTCAGCTCTAACACTGCATACTAAATTTCCAGGTCTTCATTCCTCACTGCAGCTACTGGTCCCAATCTTTCCTGCCCCAGAGGCCTGACCAGCTTCCCTTCCCCGCCCAGATGTTCATTCTGCTCACATCATACGTCTCCCAATCAGACCTACCCGGGAGTGAGCAAGGACAGGCTAGAGCACAGAAGCTGCGTGCTCCTATATTGTAAGCTCTCAACCAGCTGGAAGGAGGGAGAGTGTGTCTCCTCAGTGACCCAGGCACTCTGGGAATCACAACCCCTCCTTGCACACACACAGACTGTGACAGTAGAGCATGTCTCTGGAGCTCAGACAGCTTGCCTAGCAGGAGGAGGCAGCTTTGGGTTGTTGTTGTTGTTTTTTTTTACGGATGCCTTTCAGAGCCAGTACAACAGCAACTGGATAAACATAGGAGGATGACACATCAACTCTGAGTGACGGTACATGCATGAGCGTGCATGCACGGACAAGCCTGCAAGCTGAGGACTGCCACATGGCCCTCAGCCTCCAGGAACCGACACTCCGGCTGCCCGAGCCAGCAACTCTGAACGGAATGTGGCGTCATCAAAGCAGCCTGGCAGGAGGATGGGGTGAGGCCGCGAGCACAGTCGTGCCCTCAGCTCCTTGGAGCATTCTCAGCAGTCGCCCTCAGTTGTCCCTGGCTATATATAGCCCTGCTGACAGCAGTGCACATGCCATCTTTCTGAATGAAATACCAGACGTCCTTCCAGGCTCCGTGAAAGCAGCAGCAAAGTGGCATTTGAAAGTTTTTGAAAATGAGTGGGGGAAACAGAGCAGGTGTTTTGCTCATTGTGAAAGGCAAACGCCGAGTTGGAAGGTTTCGAGGTAGGGAACGTGGGCGAAACTTAGGAGAGCCAGTTTTTAATTACCAGCACAATTAGCAGCCTGGCTTAACAACAAGCCTATTTTGTGAAGGTCTGTTTAAGAATCAGCAAATTGCAGCAATAGTACCAAACAGAGGAACAATGCAGTGATCATATCCCACTCTTGAAAATCAGTGTTCTGCCTCTACAGTCCTAGCCTGCTACCAGCAAGCATCTGACTCCCTCTTCCTGGCCCTGACTAAATTGGCATAAGGGCAGGGATCGTGTCTCTGTAAGGCCATCTGCCCTGTGGTTGATCAATCCGTATTAAGTGAACTATATTAAATGAATGTGTTGTACATCAACATTAACTTCTTGGGATAAAACAAAACAGAGTCTTTCTGTCTTCTTCTTATCATCCCTAGTCGTGACCACTATTTGAAATTTTGAACTATTTAATGTAAAGGCATACAACCCTAAAGGTTACTCAGTATCTCCTTGGGGACAGGATTTCTGTGTGAGACCCACTATCTAAGGGCATCCATTGGGCCTTGGAATGCTTTGTGGTGAGCCCCGCTGGTAAAACTTGTGTATGTGCTTTCATCTGTTACTCAAATCAGGCCTAAGAGACTCAGACAAGTCAAGAATGCTCCTTGGAAGTGTGAGAGGTCTCCCAGGAACAATAGAAGCCCAGAAATGACATCAGACGACCTTTGTAAGGAACCGGAGACTGGAGAGTTCTAGGCCATCAGACTTTGCCTCTGGAATTGAGTCAGAGGAACAGAGACCATAGACTGATCAGTTCCTGCTCAGCTTTCACTGAGCCTGCAGCCCTCTCATTGGGCCAGACAGGTGTTGGCTGATTCTTCTCCAGAGCTAATCTTAGGGCAGTCATGGTGGAAGGAGTCTCACACTCCTCTAGAGAGAGACCTCAGCAACTCCCCAGTTCAGCTGCGATTCTGATTTCAGCTCTTCTGCTATAGAACAGGCAGTGGACCGAGTAGTGTAAATTGCAGAGTCTCTAAGAAGATCATGCCCCTAAATATTGCCTCACTTGATGCTTAATTCCACCAGTTTAAATCCATTTGCAAGTGAGAGGCATTTGCTTTCCTTTGAGAGTCATCTGCAAATACTATACTGATCATCAAGGGAATACCTATCATTCCCTACCCTTCCACTACTGATATCTACAAATCTACAAACTGGCTTGCCTATGTTTCCTGACCAACTGGCTTCCAGTTAGGTTAGGTCAAAGGGAAGCCTTCACAGGAAGTCAGAGGGCAGGGGAAGAGTGGGGGAGAAGTGGTGGTATTTCCACCCCTTTCTCTGCCTCAGGTGATATCTCTCGTGGTGTCCATGTTTCCTCTGTGGTCCCAGCTCCTACCAGGCAGCTTGGCCATGGCTCCATGTCCTCCAGGAAGTCCAGGCTCTTCTCCCTTGGTGCCTCCAGCTCTAGCTGTTGCTAATCGCTGCCTTACCAGCTCCTGTTGGCTCTTCACTTCCAACCTATTTGTGGCTAGTTCCCCTATTAATTCCCTTTAGTGATCTACCCTACTTGGGCTGTTTTCTGGTCTCGACTCTGACTTATTCCAAGGGTTAGCATATCAACAACATCTTATAATGATTTTTATTTCCCTACAAGACCTACAATAGCAGGGAAGTCCTAGGGAGCTCAAAAAAGAAGGGCTCAAAGGGGCATAGGGGTGAAGAAATTTCCCCAGGTCTTGTGTACCCTACCAAAGGCCCCGCTGACTGTGATGTGGGGGGAAGCCACATCCTAGCAACCCCCTTCTACCATCCTGCTTTGTTACTCTCAACTTTTACACCATGGAATTTCTGCCCCAGCTGAGATCTGTTTGCTGGCACCCATGATTCGGGAGCTCCCCGCTACACACTCTTGCCCATCCGTCCTCCTCCTCTAGAAGAACATCTCTCTTCCCCACCTCTCCGTCTATATGGCTCTTCTCCTTTGCAACCCTGCTTAAAGCCTGAGGTCTGAGCACTCTGTTACTGTTCCGTGTCCCTCCACAAGTTTTAGATGCACTCTGAACTCTAATGCTCTTGCACTCTTTTGTTTGTTTTTGTTAGAAATCTTGTCATTTTAATTACACATGTTTTTTTATTTGACCAATAGCATTTTAAGGTCTCTGCTGCTACCAGACCATGTCTACTGTTTCTTCCGCTGCCTGTTCCTACTCCTCCCTCAGCCTTGCCAGTTGCCAGCAATTATAACATTTAGCATTGCTCTGGTGTGTTCAACAAATATTGATATGCTGCCTAAACAAATTCCCTCAGCTAGGAGGATAGGCTTATATCTATTTGTCAGGACAGCATGCTTTTTGTGGGAGCGGCACTGGTCTGAAAAACCTCAGATCTGTTCTCTCTTCGACAGACCATCCCCACTAGAATCCAGTCTCCAGGTCCGAGGTTTGCTCAGTCATTATTTTTATTTCTCCCTGGGCCTTGCGTGTTTAAACTACATTTGGAATGCGGTTGTTTTTCCCCCAGCCCAAACCTCCTGAAGGGGATTCTTGCTGATGGCATCTGTGGCAGAGACGAGCTCGTGCCTGAAGGGATAAATTATTTATGGTGAATGGTGCCCTAATGGATTGTGTGATCGATAATGCTTATAATAGTACAGCAGCAGACAAATCACAGAAGGGTTAGAACATGCATCTATCTACATCATTTGGAGGAGGTGGGTCCACCAGATAGCAGGAAGCAAAAAGGGGTGTTCATGATGTCAACCTCAAAACAGTTCTGGATGAGGAGAAAAGTGCAGCATTCTTTTTTTTTTTTTTTAATTTAAAGGGACAGATCAGCTTTTAATCGTGGGGATCACTGTACCAAAATGCCCCACCAGTATCCACTTACCAGAGACCAGCCTTATTGCTCTAATCTAGGAGGGAGTCTCACCAAATTTCTAAAACACCAAATTTCTCCTTGTGTTTTGGTATATGGCCTGCCTGTAAGAAACGAAGACATTAGTATCTGTTGCTTAGTGTTAATTGCTTCACTGTAGGGCTTAGCTCCAGTTCCTAAGCAACATCCAATAACGCAGCAGGCCTCTTTATGCAGACAGGATCCCAAGTTTAAACTTTCTCTGGACTGCTCTTTTTGCCTGCTGGAAAACTCCACTGGAATCTCCAACTACAGTTTCAAACTCAACATGTCCAGAACCAGGGGCATTATCTCTCCCCTACCTCCTACCTGCTGCCTCAGCCTGTAGCACCCACCCACCACAACCACCCCCCCAAATCCCTGTCTTTCCTCTTTATCTACTGACATCCTATCAATGGCACCAGCATCTTGGGGCTCCCCATGCCAGGGCGCCATACTCTTCCCTTTCAAGGCCCAACTCAACGGTCACTCCTTCCTTGAGGCCTCCTCTCAAATCTGAACCCTCATGGTACTTGAGTTTCTCCCACAGCACTCAGTGCCTTCTAGCTGATTTTTATGTATATGTATTTGTACATACATCATCTCTCAAACTAGTGAGAGCCCCTTTAGGGCATGGACAATACCTTAGTCATCTTTGAATGTCCTAGAGAGACTAGCACTATGGTAGACTTAGAGTTTGTTGAATAAAGGATTGAAGAACAGACGGACAAGCACGCAGCAGTGGTGACACAGGCAATGTTTGCTTTCTTTATTGCCTGTACCCCAAAGCGTACAAGAGGGGGGAAGGGATTAAGTCACATCAGGGGAATTCTAGGCGAAAGGTCTCCAGACTTTATTTCACAAGACAGAGCTCATTTCCCCTTTCCTGGATACTAGAAGGTATTTCAGAAAGACAGTAAGAGTTCCTGGTATTATTCCCACAGCTCCAGTTGACCCAAGGAACTCAGGAGACAATTCTGTAGAAAGGAGAGAGGAACCTGGGCTCTCCTGGGCTGGTTTGGGTGTGAAGAAGCCACACCAGGCATTTCTAAGGCCCCAAAAGTCTCCAAAGGAAGACGAACCATGAGAGACAATGGACTCTGAAAAACAAACTGAGGGTTCTAGAGGGCAGGGGGGTGGGAGGATGGGTTAGCCTGGTGGTGGGTATTGAGGAGGGCACATTCTGCATGGAGCACTGGGTGTTATGCACAAACAATGAATCATGGAACACTGCATCTAAAACTAATGATGTAATGTATGGGGATTAACATAAGAATAAAAAAAAAAAAAGAAAAAAAAAGTCTCCAAAGGAAAGAAACAGATCAGGATTTAAACTAGAAGCACTGAATAGGATTGAAGGTCACCACAGTCAGTGGCTTCTCTAGTCACTCATGTGCTCCAATAACGAAGGAAGGTTGGTGGTAAGACCACAGGGCCTGACCACACTTCCACACATCACATAGGCTTTGTCTCATCTTTTTGAATTGATAGCATTGTCTCAGTAGACACAGTATAGAGGACACGGAAAGACAAAATTATTTTTACATAAAATTCATATGAGTTCCTATCCCGTAGGATATTCAAGATTTTTTTTTTTAAAAGATTTTATTTATTTATTTGACAGAGACAGAGACAGCGAGAGCAGGAACACAAGCAGGGGGAGTGGGAGAGGGAGAAGCAGACCCCCTGCCGAGCAGGGAGCCCGATGTGGGACTCGATCCCAGGACTCGGGGATCATGACCTGAGCCGAAGGCAGCCACTTAACGACTGAGCCACCGAGGCGCCCCCGTAGGATATTCAGTATGTGGTCACCTTCTGTCATTTGCTTCAGTTGGTGCAATCTACAATGCAAATCCTAGGTGTAACTCTCAAGATAAGACCTCTGCATAATCTCAAAAGAAGGCTTTCCTTCAAGCTCTGGGAAAGGGGCAGTCATGGGTTTGCAGGCAGTTTCCCAGTCAAGGTTTCAGTACACACATCATATTGAGTTCCAACATGTGTAGCAAAATCTCTCCTTGTTACTAGGCGCTATAAGGCTCGATTGTTGCAGTGATAACTTTAATTTTGTATTTTCTCACTTGGGTGCAATTAAGTTTTCAAACATAAATTGAGCTAATGTCATCTTTGAGCATTTCATTTAGTCTTTTTTTCTTATAAAGGAAACCACCCTTGAATATATTTGGCTGTGTGATTGTGCAGTCAAATAAGGACATATTTAAATATTCAACTGGGTAACTGCATCTACAATCTACCTTCATTACTGGCTCCCAACACTATATGTGGATAGGAACACCTACCTTCATAATGTCTCTTGATGTTCACTTTGGTTTCTTGTGAATGACATCAGCATTACTTAGCTGATTTATTTCCCCTTCTAATCTTAGCAAATCACCTGATTTTCATTGAGGATGATATCCATTCTGGAGATACTGTTCAGGATGACTTCAGGACTAAAAATAGTATCTGGCTTATTTTTAGTGCACTTTACCTAAGGCTTTTACATATGAATGGGAAAATGAAAACATGCGGATGGTCAACCAACTCTACACGGTCTTACATTGGTTCAGTGCCCATGCCAAAAACCAAATTTATAGTTCCTGATTATTCTTTCAATTCCTCCAATTATTTAAAGACAATCTCAGAGCACTGTATTTCCTCAATACCTTTCGGCAACAAGATTCTCCTTTCCTGTATAATTTATCTCCTGATCCATAGTAGTGTTCAACAATAAATCATTGATGAGGGCATGAAAAAATGAAAAAGAAAATGAAATGACAAAGACTTCCTTGACCTCGTGGTCAGGATGGGCAATGACCTCGTCTCAGAGTTTTATAATCTGAAAAAAACCCAGCTGATCCAAACCGGCAATTATAACATTTAGCTTGAGAAATCAAAAGCTTATTTCATGTACCTCTTTTTGCAATTAGGCTTTTTTTGGGAAACATAATTCTTTGGGAAAAAAGTGATTATGCGGTTCCATGGCAGGTTGACAGTGTACGAGAAAACACGTACTTCCATTACCAGAGTTCCACTGTAACTGTTTGTAACTACACAGCTGAGGCCCAGGCTCTCATTTGATGTTCAGAACTAGACAGGATAGGGCAAAGATCTTACTAGAAGAAAATTCTTAGGACTCTGACCTCACTCCAACAGGAAACAGTGTGGGTGACAGAGTTCTGGGAGGCACTCAGCATGAATCTCTCTCGAGTCAACATCCAACACAACTGCCATCTCGAGGAAAGCTATGATTATGAGCTTGACCTGCTCTGGTAAATAAAAGGGTTATGAGATTGCATGTAGCAGTGAAGAGTTGGTTGGATTGAGTATTTTTGAAGGCTATCTGTATAGAAATGTCAGAGGGAAGATACTTCCAAATTTCATATACTCCACCCCTGCTGACTTTGTGGAGATGAATTGAAGATGGATTATTATTTTTTTAAAGATTTATCTATTTATTTGGGAGGGGGAGCAGAGGGAGAGAATCCCAAACAGATTCTGTGCCCAGTGCGGAGCCCCATGTGGCCCGATCCCAAGACCCTGAGATCACGACCTAAGCCAAAACCAGGAGTCAGAAGTTCAACCGACTGAGCTACCCAGGCACCCTGAAGATGGATTATTTTTTAGCTGAAAGGCCCTAGGAAGGAAATTTTAAAACCTGACTGCCTTAGAACTTACTAGAAGTAAAAAGGAAAAAACAACAGAGTTCTGTGTACTGTACATTCTTCATCAGATGCAATAATCCTCCTCACCTAGGACTTCACCTATGGTCCCATCTGGAATGCCCTGATTAGTTCTCTATTATTCTCCATCCTCAATTCCACTATTGGGTGACGAGTGCCCTTCTCCCTGGACCATAAACTAAATACCCTTACTGTTTTTTTGTAAGCTTGGCTCATTGCTCAAATGTCCTTTCCTCAGGCCCCAGTTTTTTGCAGTGTGTGTAATGTAAGAAGATGGCTGCCTAAACAAACCAGCTCCTCAAGCTTGATCCATTGATAAAAATGTCACTGCCATTAAGGAGGTGCCAGCCCTCTGTCCTGCGGTGATGGTTTGTTCCAGAAGAAGGCTGCCTTGCTTATATACATGATGTGTTTGAGGACAGGAAGTGAAGAATATCTCATTTGAAAACACCAAGTTAATCCATTTCCTTAAAGCCACTTAGGCACGAAAGAGCAAAAGCAGAATCCCCACTAGCACTGTTGGCATTTTCTGCCTCAGAATGATTCCCTTTCAGTCAACAAAGTGAATGCTTTATTGGGCCCGGGCTTGGCTGGAAGACCAAAATACCTTCCATCAGCTCCCTCCTGGCATGGACAGTCCTCCACCCACAGGCTCAGTAGGTCTTAGTTCCTTCCCTACCCCACAAGCCCAGCATAGCTACCAGGCTTTCTCTTCAATGCCACTCTGAGCCTCTGCCAACGTCCAGTGACGAGGCTGACATTGATTAGTGCTGATTATTCATGTGCTGTGCTTTCCGAGCTGGGGCTGGACGCTGCCGAGCACCTGGAAGAGAACCCCACTTCTGACTGCCATTGCCTCCGCTTTCTGCGAATGGGCAGATGCAGGCTTTAGCATGCCTACCCACTCTCTCAAGGAGGGCAGGCTGAGATGGGGAAGCCAGAGCGGGAGGAAGGAAGGGAGGGAGGGGGGTCAGGTAGAACTAGCACGCCTCTCTGACACCCTAGCTCTCTTTATATATGAGACAGGTCTGGTCACTGGGAGCATTCTGCGGTCAGAGAGTTTTGCTCGCAAATATGGCAGAGAAACTGTGATGTGCTCACCAAACCGGTTGCCTTTTTCTCCCGGTCCCACAGCTAGATGACATTTCCCATCGCTCTTCAATTAGATGGAGCCTAATTCATGTGATGAGTTCCGGCTGGTGAAAAATGAGAGGAAGTAACGTGTAGTGCCTCCAAGGCAGGCCCATAAAGACCTCCTGCACCATCCTGCGTGCTCGCTCATCTCCATTAGTGGGCTCAGTGTCACCCAGGGTGAGCTGGGGAGCCATGCATTAAAGGCAGAGGCCAGTCCCCAGATGACTGTGGGGAGCAATGGATCGTGGAGTGAAAAATCACCTTCTCTGTGTTAAGGCCTGGAGACCTAAAGGTGGTTGTTACAGCAGCTGGCCGTACTTATCCCGACTAATACGACCATCTCCTTCCACACCAGTCCTAAAGTTGTGTGGTTGCTGCTCTAAATTTTTTATATTAGAAATAAAGTCTCCCAACTAATAGATCTTAAAGAAGGCAAATGACATTGTAATTCTAAGAGCAGTATTCAAATCCTCTAGTCTTTGAATTCATTTGTATCCAGTACCGCTCAGAGTAAGTAAATTCCATGGTAACACTTTGATATTTCTAGTTTAATCACAGATTTAAGCTATAGTAATATTTGTTGATGTCGAGTCTGACCGGTATTCCATTTAGCTTCTGACTCTAATAAATTCCCACTGGCAGCTGAGGAGTTTTAATTCCTTGAAAGGGAAAAATGAGAAAAGAAAAAAAAAAGGACAAGTGTGAGGAAAATTATGAACTGACTTCTTTTTTCCTCATAAATTCACGTGACTTCTGAGTCAGTATTTAGCATTACATTTATGAGTATAAGTTTCTTGCCGACAAGACCTATGCTTTATAATACTGTATATCTCTCACAAGGGCTAGCGCAGTATTTTACAATTTGATGAATATTTTAAAATAAAATCAGTATGTCCACCTTTTTCTGGCATTCCTTGGACTTTCCCTATCTTCAGGCGTTTTTTTGCATTTTTGGCCTCAAGAAAAGGAAAACACAGTGGAAATTAGAGAAAAGGGGAATAACTGATTAGCTATGGGGAGGAAGAAGGTAGGAAAAAGCTCCAAGGACTAGAGGCTGGTGGGTCCCTGAGGAACATTCCTTTGCCCCCTTTCCAGAGTTCAGCCTGGTGTGGGACTGGGGAGGAAGGACAGATGCCCTCTTAATGCACCTTGGTTTGTTCTGCCTAGAGAAGGAAAGGACCTGCCTTTCAGGTTCCCAGCTAGAGCCCAGGAAGCAACATGCTCCCATAAAATAATGCTGTTCTCGTGCCCCAACATGGTGTGGGGCACTGGTGGGATTATGTTAGTAGTAAAAAAAAAAAAAATGGGGAAAGATTTTTGCATAGCCTCTTGGAGATTTCCGATGCCCGGAATTGTGTAGCAAAACAGTGACTCCTATGTACCCAAGAGGTCCTGGATGTAGCCAAGAGAAAGCTGGATGTGAAGGCGTCTCATGGTCAGGAACAAGGGATGAGTCAGCGGCCACCTGGTGAACCAATAACTGAAGACCAGATGGCAAGGTGGACACCTGGGGGAGGCCAGCATGGATGGTGAGTGATCCCGATGTCCCCTCCAATACATGGCACTATGTAAGCCTCCAAAATTTAGATGCAATCCAGGGAAAAGTGGGAGGAGAGAAGCCAGATTAACTGAAATTAAATTTCTGCAACCCCAGAGGAATGGAGTCTTAAAAAGAAACAAACAAAAAAAAAAGGTGAACAAAGCATTATGTTTCTGACACACCTGAATATGTGGAAGGAAACTGATACCTCTTACATGTGATCCAAGAAACGGGGGTTTCTACTGACTTTAAAGAAGAGGCAAAAGCATATAAGTAGTATTGTGATTTCAGAAACAATGACATTTTGTCCCCTCTGTGCTTGTGTGTGAATTTCCACCATTACCATATTTCTCCCGCTTTGATTTAAAAATTTCCTCTTAAGATACACATGCTATTGAGAGATGTTAACCTGACTCGTCATTTAGTCCTTAATGTGAATCGGTTTATCGTATGTTTTTCTGACAGCAGAGCGCAAGCGAGGACTGTTTCCTAGATAAGAGAAGGAGGGAGAAAGAGGGTGAGGGATGGATGGAGGGGAAGGAGGGCTGTGGGAGGGCAGGAGAGAATGAATGAATCAAGGGGCAAAATCATGTGCCAAAAAAAAAAAAAGGAGAGTGGTACTTTTGGATACCAACTTTGCCTACCTCGTCATTTGGGGGAGGAATAGCTGTAAGGATAGAGCTAAGTGTGTGCTCTTACAAAGGGCCCTGCTTCTCCTCCTGCTGGCTGCCCTTCCGGGGGATGTGTGGCACTTTCTGTGATTCAGCTCTAGGTGCTGTGTGGGCAATGGCAGCAAATACTACAAGCAGTGCTCATGGAGTCACCAGACCTCATTCCCTCTGCATAGCTCCCAGAACATAACAAACGAATGAGTTCACTAAGCCCAACAGTACACCTGCAAGACAGGGCCTATTAAATCAATTAAGCATCGACAAATACAGTTTCAGTCTGGAGATGGTGCTCCTAACAGGTAGAAAATATGATTCCGAAAAGTCCCAAGGCCTGTGAAATAATGGCTTTCTCTTGAAGAGTTAAATCAGCCCTTTTGTGTGATGAGGCTGCAGCAGGGACAGAGCATATAAAGCAGGTGTTGCTGTGACAGGAATCTGAAAAGTTAAGCCAGGGGAGAAACAGGTAAATACAAGCGAATGTGAGACCTAAGTCCCCACAGCAAGGCCTGACAGGGAGAGTCACTCAGCGCCACAGAAAGATACTATTAAGAAGGAAGAAAACAATGCCCAGTCCTTTGTGTATGAGGCTAGTGAATTATTAGTTGGTTTTTTTTCCCCTCATCATGACCTTGTGATATTGAGTAGCCTCCCTTCAGACAATCGGTGTCGACATGAGCTACATGCTCAGATCAATAGACATTTCATAGATGTCGAGAAACTGTATTCTCAGAGGCAAAGCAGGCATCCCGCGTACCTTGTCAGCCCGCCATGTCACCTGCCTTGCTGGGAGATTAGGATGTGGAAATGGGTCAGCATCCTTCAGTGGCATAGGCGAAGGGAGGCTTTCCCACTGCACTTTGGGGATGAGCCGGTCTGCGGGTTATTTTCCACTAACCCAGGCATGTGGCCATTCATTAAATCTGGAAACAAATCATGCGCAGGGCCCCGGGGGAACTGTATTTGTTTTGCATGGTTCTAATTCAGCTAGAAGAGACAGCCGCTCCACCCTTACCAGTTCTGAGAAAATAAATTGTTGCTTATTTTCAGCCTTTCTGCCTTAAGAGATTGCCCACTGCTGGTCTGGGATTTCTGAACAGCATTTCTCAAAAAGAACATGCTCATTAAACCCATTTTGGATTTGATCCTGGTGAATATCGACACCGGTGGGGGCCGTGAAGAAGCCCCTCCCCCCACCCCCATGATGAGCGTGCCACAGTCAGATACTGATTCACACCTAGGCAGGTGGAACTCCCCTGCGGGGGGTTGCACAATGTGCCCAGAGCAGCAAGTCTGAAATTTTCATTGTCTAAGAATCACCCAGGGAACTTGTTAAAATACACGTTCCTGGGCTCGGAGCCCAAAGATGCTGATTAAACAGGTCTGTGGCAGAGACCCAGGAATCTGCATCTTTGTAAGCTTCTCAGGTCATTTTCCCATCGGTCTTGTGACCATACTTAGCGCCAAGCCCAGCCAGCAGGCAGTGCTCAACATGGAGGCCAGAGCAGTGTCCTTTCTTTTATTTTTATTTATTTTTAAAGATTTTATTTATTTATTTGACAGACAGAGACACAGCGAGAGAGGGAACACAAGCAGGGGGAATGGGAGAGGGAGAAGCAGGCTTCCCGCGGAGCAGGGAGCCCGATGCGGGGCTCGATCCCAGGACCCCGGGATCATGACCTGAGCCGAAGGCAGACGCTTAATGACTGAGCCTCCCAGGCGCCCCGAGCAGTGTCCTTTCTCATCTCGGGTCTAACTTTCTCTCCCTGCTGTTATTGCTAACTCTCAGCCCTTGCCCTTAGGATCCTTCCTGCTTGGATTTATTCTGTTACTCTGTTGCCAGATCCCACTTGGCCAGCGCAACCCTGACCACTGACTCCTTCTGGAGAGCGAGCGTCTGTGTGGCTTCGCCCCCCATGTGGCAGTGTGTGGCAGATGTCATGTTCACATGGGGTGGTGGTGTGTGGTGATGCTTAGGGCTTCAGTGATTCTTTTTTTCACGGTCCGGGCCACCCAGCTTATTTTTTTCTGGTACTTTATTCCTTACCTACCAGTCAAAGGTACCAGACATAGGCTCCTACAAATTCCCACCCAGTAGAAACCTCCCCATCATTATATTATAAGCATTTTCTTCGAGAGGGAAGGAAATGTACTACTAAAATCTCCCAATTATCTGCACTAATGAAGAAAACCATAGCACAGATAATCCAATTATTTTTTACTTTGAAATTAATTGCCTGGTTTCTTGACAGCGATATGCTTCCTAACTGTGCCTTGTTTTTACTGGTGTATGGCTGATATTTCCTAAGCCATATGCCAGCTGATTGCATGGTGAGATGGGAGTGTGTGGGATGGCTGGGGGAAGTTAGGATTAAATTTGATTTCAAATTTATTATCATAACTACATTTGTGCACAGTGTGCAAGCTCTCAAGTCACAGGGCCCAGACATTTGGACACCGAAAACCTTGGACAACAAATAATTGTAAGAGCCAGAATGTGGCTCAGTAGCTAGCTGTGTCCAGATCAGCAGAAAGTTAAGCAAATGTGATACCAGAGTTAATATGGATGGTATTACCATCTCTGTACATCTGTATGACAACATTGTCAACATTTTGGGTCATGGGGTTTGGGGTGGGATGACTTTGGATGGTCCCTCCCGACCTTGAAATGCCATGAAACTAGAACTGCAAACCCAGTGGTCAGATGTGGGTCTAGAGATGAGGGTGACCCTTAATATACTCTCCACTAGCCCAAGAAACAGAACACAGCCACTAAAATTTCCAGCTGGCAGAATTTGGGCTCATTTCCTCCAAGTTTTTAAACAGGAGAATTCAGTCAGTTGGTCAGTCAGCCAATTAACACTGTACCCAGATGAGCTCTCCAGGGCCCAGATGAACTCTCCAGGTCCCTTCCTGGAAATGGGCTGGGTAATTAGGTAATTAGATGGAGAATTGCATTCACTCGAGCAGGGAACTTTTATGCTTATGCATACACTGAAGCAATAATAGCTTATGAATCACTTGGTTTTCATGTTGGCATCAGGTGCTTCCATGGCAGGTAAAGTGAGAACTGCTTGGCAGGTTACTGCCCCCTCCTCAATACCTTTCCTTGATGTGGACACTGCCTTATTGTCCTAGCTATAGATGGAGAGGATCACTGGAAGTTGGAGTGAGGTGGGCATTCCAAGTGGGGTGATCTTGCCTGATACATCTGCAATAGATGTCTGAGACTGCCCCCCTCAGCATTATTTGGTGCTTTGGAAGCCATGGTAGTTACCACACCTGCCAGTATGGGTTGTAGACTCCAGTTACAAGTGCCTCTGTTTTTTAAGTATTTCGGACCCTAAAGGGTCTTCTTTAACTTCTTCCCAACCTAACCAAAGGGGTAAAAAGTTATGACTGAATAGGGGAAAGGTGGGTTAGAAGTTGGTTCCCAGGGACCCTCACCCTAACTTTTCTGCTTACATGGATAGCTTCTCCTTACTTTTTCAAGAGTGCCCAGAGGCTGTCTGTGCTCTGCTCTTCTCTTGGTAGCTATCCCCATCAATCCCATAGGAGGGACTGTTCTCCCATGATGGCGGTCATGGAGCTGCATCACTCAGTTCTCCTTCTAAGAGAACCTGCTGTGGGGGTCCTAGCTGATTGACAGCCTCTAGCTCCTGCACCTTTGGATCCACTGGATTTCTGGACTGCTCCCAATCAATGACAGAGAATGGTGGGGTTACCAGACCAGTTCCTTCCTCCTAAATGTGGAATTGTCTAATGAGCAACTTTGGCTCAGGGCCTTCCCATTGACCTGGCCAAGACTTTCTTAGAACCCCAGTGGGGTCAATAGCTCTTCCTACTCAACTCGTCCTTCCCTGTCTTCTTTCGCAGAGGTCAGAACTGCACTGAGTCTAAAGACTCTTCCTGCATATTCCTGTTCCCCTTTTATTCTTTATGACTGTTTACTGCAATAAATATCTTCTATATCTAATCCTGCGTGGGTATTTCTCGAATTCGTGGGTACTTGAACGACAGAGGAGACACCAAGAGTGGTCTGAGTAAGCTGTTGTTACGATGGGTTTTGCAACTGGGTTGCTCACAACCTGGCTGACCAGGAGGACCTCATCCTGAGTGGTATGTGGGATACAGATACTCCCTGGCATGAGGTGGCAACTCAGCTGTTGAAGATTTCATGTGTGGTTGCCTGGGAAAACATTTCAGTAAGGGAGAATGCCTTTGCCTGTGCAGTGATTAAGACATTTGAAAGATAGTGGGGGAACATGGCCTATAAGGACAGTAGAATTTACTGGTTGCTACTAAGTTGTACTGGTGGGCTGCAGGGGAATAATAAGAAACTGAGTGCAGTTAACATACAGATAAAAGCTAGGTGTGGGAGCCAGAGGGCCTTATTGGTAGTTTATAAAGAGGCTTTCATCTCAGGCAGTGGAAGAGCAGATGCAGTTGGGGAGCAAATTCAGAATCTGATAGTTAGGATTGCAAACCTCAGTGATGTTTAATTGCTCAGCCAAGACAGATCTGTTATAGGATAAAGGCCCTGGTTGGGAAAGCGTGAGACCTTAAAAACTGGGACAGGGATATCTGAGCGGATATTCCTAAGAAATTGATTCCTCAGGTCCCTCCTCACCCTCAGAACTTTTGTAGGTGCCCCCCCCCAAGTAAAAGCTAGTATTTTTGTAATTCAGAAAGATACCATAGGGTTTCTTTCCTCAGCAAGGTATCAGTTGCCCCCCACCTCCATCCCCAGGAGCTGTCCCATCTTTTATTCTGGCTTCCATGCCAAAAATGAAGATTAAATTTCAGCGTAATTCAGCTGAGGATATATTGGGTTTGATAAGGAAAGATAGAGATTATATCTCAAAGGAGCTGTGAGAATTAGCTAGCCTGAACCAGCAGGAGCCAGAGGAGTACCCCTGGAATTAAGATTTTGAGCATGCTTGATCAAAATGGTTGAATGTAAGACTGGGGCAAAATGATGGCCAGCCAATGAAGGTGCTGATAAATACCTCCAATCAGAAGAAGGCATGAATGGAGGAGCAGTAGCAGAGCGCACTCCGATAAAAAGTCATCACCATTTGCTTTATTTCCTGGACCTGCGAAGATTTTCAGATCTGGATCCCACTGACTAAAGAGGTGGCCCGATTGCTAGGCAAAATGACACTGCAGCACCGTGGGAAGTATATACCGTGATGATTCCCCTAGTCCTTTCCAAAAGGGACCTACATACACTGGGGAAAGGAAAATACTCAAATATTTTGAGGCTATCAGATACAGGTTAGAGTTGGCATTGATACCTGGAGACCTAATGTGTCATCACAGCCCTCTGTTACAGTTGGGGCTCACAGGGCCAGGAAATAAAGTCAGTCCTGGCTAAGGCTTGGCTTACAGGGTGTCCTCTAGGTGGTCTGTGGATCCATCCAATGGTCATGTCTCCAGTCAATGAGTAGGAATGGATATAGTTGGCATTTGGTGGAACCCGCACAGTGGATCCTTGACATATTGGGTATGAGCTATCACAGAAGGGAAGGCCAAATGGAAGGCTCTGAAATTGCCCTCACTCCCCACTCAATCTCCAACTAAGATGGCAAATCAAAAGCAATATCATATCCTAGGAGGGGAGATTTGTGCCCATTAAAGACTTAAAGGATACAGGGTGGTAGTCCCCAAGCTATCTGTGTTAAATTTGCCAGTCGGGCCCCATTCTCAAGTTGGGTCCTTGAGAATAGTTTATTGTCTGCTCGGACTTAGGCAAGTAGTCATCATGATAAAAGCTTCTGTGCCACATGTGATTTCATTGCTGGAACATACTAATACACTTCAGGTATATGGTACATACCCTCTGATTTGGTGACTAAAAAACAATTTTGTTCTCAGGCTTTTTTCACTCACTCACTCACCCTCTACCACAACATAGCCCCTGGAGATCTGGACCTTGCAATCTGGACATTCTGCAGAATGTTACATTGATCTATTATGTGGATGACATCATGTTGATCAGGCAAGATAAGCAAGAGGTTGCTATACACTGGAGGCCTTGGGAAGAAGATACATACATCGCAGAGGGGGTGATATACGAAGAATCGGGGAGCTGCTACTGCAGTGAAGTCTCTAGGGGTCTAGATGTCTTGCATCCTTATTCCAAAAAAGAAAGCACAGCACCTGATCGGTCTCTTTGGCCTCTTCTGAAGATAGCACATTCCACACTTGGGAATACTGTTCCCAGCCCATATACCAGATGACACAGAGGACTGCCAGCTTTCAGTGGGGCTTTGAGCAGGAATGGGTTCTGTGGCAGCTCCAGGCTGCCCTGCCATGTAGGCCATATGATCCCACAGACCCTATGGTGTTGCAAGTGTCAGCAGTAGAAAAAGATATAGTATGGAATTTATGGCAAATCCCAGTGAGAAAACAATAATGCAGGTCTCTGGGATTCTAGAAGAAGGCCATGCTATCTACAACACAATTGTATGTCTTTTGAGAAGGCTCCTGGCATAATTTGGGGCATGTTTCTGATGGAAAGCTAAAGCTAAACCATGGAGTATCACATGACTCTGCAGCCAGGCTCTCCATTGTGATCTGGGTTCTCTTCGAACCGCCAAGTCATGAAGTCAGATAGGCTCAGAAGTAATCTGTTGTGAGATGGAAATGAGTGGAACCAGAAGCATAAGGAAGTTGCATGAGCAGAGAGCCCAGACCCCTTTGCCACCCCATCATGGTTGCCCCAGTGCCTATCCCAACGTCGCACATGTCGCCAAAGGAGTGTCCCATATGACCAGTTGAAGGTGGAGAGACAGAGAAAGTCCAAGCTATGTTTATGACAGGTCAGCTTGTCAAGAACAGGTTGTCCTGCCATAGTTTTATTGTGGCTAACAGAAGATGGAAAGTCAGAGACAAAGAACTTTCTTACTGAGCACAATAGCAGTAGCCAGGGTATCAGTGTTTGGGGTTTTTTGTTTGTTTGTTTGTTTTATAGCAGTTACCTGAGTTCCAATTCCTATAAAGTAATGTAAAAAGTGCTAAGTTACACCTGCACATGTAGTAGGTTGCATTATAGGAGAGAAACCTTGAACTTACAAAACCCAAGTCTTCTATAATGGACAATAAGCATGCCCGTTTTTTGCTTTGAAGGAAGACTCTGTCTTTGTTTTCCAAGCCCATTCACTATACAAACATCCTGGAAAAGACAATCTGGAAAAAGGGTAGTCAGTGCTTCTCCTTGCAAACATGCAGAAGTAAGAGACCCATGGAGAATTGTCTCTTACATGGCTCAATATGGGATGTAAGCCAAAAATGAATGGCAGCTGTAATACAGCCATATTCAGGGGGTAACACTGAAATATAGTGGAAAAGAAAAAGCTTTCCAATGGGCAGAGCAGTGAGCATTGCACCTGATCATCCATTTTGTGACCTGAGGTGAGAATATACAGTTGACCCATGAACAATGCAGGGATTAGAGACCCTGAACCCCAGTGCAATTGAAAATCTGCATGTAACTTTTGACTCCCCCCAAACTTAACTACTAATAGCCTATTGTTGATCAGAAGCTTTAGCAATAACATAAACAGTTGATTAATATATATTTTATATATTGTATGTATTGTATACTATATCCTTACACTAAAATCAGCTAGAGAAAAGATGTTACTAAGTAAATCATAAGGACGAGAAAATGGAGTCCTGTACCGTGTCAAAAAAAAAATCCACATATAAGTAGACCTGCACAGTCCAAACTAGTGTCGTTCAAGGGTCGATTGTACAGAGATTCCTGGGCTAGCCAGAGCTTGGGAGTGAAAGAACTGGAAGATTGGTGAGCAGTCTTGGGGTGGACATAGGGGGTTGAGCATTAAATGTCAAGATTGTTGTATTACACTTTAATACACACTAGAAAAGCATCCTCACAGAAGAGGTACTGAATAACCAAGTAGACAGTAGGACTTGGCCAGCTGCTGTTAGGCATTCTTCATCATCAGCTCTCTCGGAACTGGCATAATGGCCACATTAAAGGAATGGCCACGAGGACAGAGACAGAGACCATGGATGGACCCAACAGTGTTGACTTCCACTTAAGGAGGCTGACCTAGATGCTGCCTTTGGAATGCCCAGCCTGTCGGCGACAAAGATCAGTATGGAGGCCATGATATGGCACTCCTCAAGGAGACCAGTGGTCCATTTGGTAACAAGTCTCCTACATTGGGCCTCTCCCATCTTTGAAGGATCAGCAGCTCCCCTTCACAAAATGAATTTGTCTTTCCTGCCCACAGAGCCTCAGTCAGCACACTATCCAGGGTGTTGTAGTGTGTTTGATCCACAGTCTCAGAATCCCTAACAACATAGCATCCCACAGAGGACTCACTTCACAGTGAAGAAAAAAGGGGATGGACCCATGGGATCCCTCATTGTATCACATGCCACATCACCCAGAGTCTGCCAGTCCCAATCACTTCCTGCCTCGATCTGTGCTTCCTGTCCCCGCCTCTCTGAACTCTGCGGGTTTAGTGTCCTGGTCCCCAGGGGGGCATGCTCTTGCAAGAGGACACAGCAAGGCACATTCCGTATGTGCTTGTCATGTGTGTTTATGGGATTTGTGAAAGGTAACACGTGTGTGTGGTAGTGTGTGTATGTGTTGTGTGGGGGGGTATGATCAGTTGTATTGTACATGGCATTTTTATTTTGTGTGCTATGTGTAGGTGGATATGTATGTATGCACACGTGTGGTATTTGTTATGCTTAAGTACTATGTGGGTGGTATGGATGGGGCATGTGTGTTCGTGTTTGCAATATGGACGTATGTGATGTATGTGGGGTGTGGAAGGATTGCTATACATGTGTGGTGTGCATTTAAGGCATAAATATGTGTTGTGTGTGTGTATAGTGTGTAGGTATATGTGTCGCATGTGGGAATGTGGTTTTATGTGTGTGGTGTGGCTACATCGGTGTGTGATGTGTGGTATGTGTGTTTACATGCACGTAGTATATGTGTAATTCTGGGGAGTAGTACATGTACGTACCTGGGGGTATATGTGATGTAAGTGTAGGAGGAGTATAGGCGATTTGTGCGCATGTGTGGTATCTATGTACATAGTATGTGTACAAACGTGTGCTGCGTGTGGTATATGTGCATGAGGATAGTGTGGGGTGGGTGTGTATGTACGTAATGATATAGATGGATGTATGTATATGTGCTGTGTGTGGCGTGCTTGTATGTGGCATGGTGTAGTGTGTGTGCATATGCTTGGTACGCATGTATACACGCGTGTAATGGTATGTGCAAGTGTGTGCTAAGTCGTGTGTGTGTGTCTGCAGCCTGTGTGTGATAGGTACGTGTGTGATGTGTGGATACATTTGTGGTATATGCAGAGGACGTGTGTGTTGGGTGTGTGCGTGGGTATGGTATGCCTGTGTATACATGTATTTAGTGCATGTGGGATGTGCACACGCGTGGTGCACGGTGTATGTGTGTGCGATCTGTACGTGGTCTGCATATGTGTGTCGTGTGCATACAGTGCACGTGGGGTGCGTGTGGTCTTGCAGCTGAGCAGGAAGCCTTTTGCAGGGATAGCTAGTGCCTCTTCTCCTCACTTCCAGAGTACCTCTTCCCTCCGCCAGATCTTGAGAGCATCACTGTCCGAGGAGAGGCCATTTCCCAAGTAGCTCGAAGGCCGCGTGACTCCCATAGTTGTCCTTAACAAGCAGGCTTCAGCACCCTGCCTCCTGCATACATCACACCGCCCAGTGCTGGGCTGGGGACTAACCAGCCGTGATATTGGCAGTCACGCGCGTGTGCTCAAACCACCCATGCGCATGCGCTAGGAGGGGGCCGGCGCACAACTGTACGCACCACCCAATCTGGGCTCCTAGCAGCGCTGCATTCTTAACGAGCAGGCTGGCTCATTAGAGGGAAATGTGGTCTATAATTCCATGTTACATCGCCTTTTAGCTCTGTTTTGCCTTTGCAGACACCAGATCTCATCTATCGGAAGCTGCGTATGGCTCATTAAAAGGACAGTTAGGGAGGGGCAAGAGCGGGGCCCTCAGGCCAGATGCCGTCGTCCCCGCCCTCCCTCTTTTTCTTGTTCAGCCTATATTTACAATGTTTTCCTTTCTTGGTTTAGCCTTCTCTCACCCACTCAGTAAAAACTGTGGACCTGTAATAACGACCACTTAGCAAGCACCTACTCTGTGCCAGGTACAACTGCACGTGATCGCCGATCCTCATGACAACTTAGATAAGCATCCTAGTCCCGTGGATAAGGAAACTGAGTCTGGGAGGTTAAGGGGCTGCCTGCGTGGAGGAGCAAGAGTGGGAAGCCAGGTCTGTCTGGCACTCCCCACTGTGTGGCTTTCACGTGGGGCCATTCACATGGTACTTAGTGCTCAGCGTTGTCCTGGTCAGCTGAAAGCAGGAGAGGGTCCTTCCCTACCCCACCTTTCTTACAAGGGAAATGCTACATTCCCATCTAAAGTTCTGAAATTTGGAAAAGCCCCATTTCCATATTGTTTCTCTTTTTATCTCCGTTAGTCAAACAACAAAAATTAAAATCTAGGGACACCCACAGAATGCCCCAGCTTTTTACACCGCTGACCGAGAGCTCCTTTCCTGCTGGCTTCAGCATTAGTCTGTCTTGCCTGTTGCAACTCCACTACAGCAGTAAACCATGCCCTGCATCCCATAAGTACATTGTTTCCATTTATTTCAGTTCAGTCACCTGGGATTTTCAAAGAGCTATCTGTGACAGGGGTGTGCTCCGCCACAATTTTCCTCCTATCATCTAAATTGACTCCTTAAGAAAAACCTGTCCCTGATTACAAGGATGGGTCTGCTGCAGGCAGGCAGGGGATGAAATCTAGCACAATGGCTATGATCACAACTTTGGCGTAGAACCGCCGAGATTCCAGTCCTGTCTGCACCATATACAAACTCTGAGATGTGGCAATTCACTTTGATTCCGTAAGCCTCAGTTTCCTCATCTGTGGTTGGAGGAAAATAATGCATTGCAGAGCTTGCAACACGGATGTCTGTCTCGAACACAGTGAAAGCTCAAGATGTTAACTGTTATCATTAGTCTTCACTTGGAATGAAGAAAAGGCCATGTTAAATTTGCATGATTGTACTTTTACACTAAGCCATTAATGATGCATCCATTTAGTTTTCTACTCTGAAAGAACATAGATTTGATTAATTACAACAAGAATTTAAAGTATTTCCATTATTCAGAAATAACCTACAGGGTCTAAGCGTGTCCCTTCCTTCCTCTTCTTTCCCAGTTTTTTTTTTTTTTTTTTTTAAGAGAGAGAGAGGTAAATAACAATTATGTAGTCAGATTCACTGACTCTTCCTCTCCTTGGTAACAGCCTAAGGCTTAACCTTGATTAAGCAACATCACATCTGATCCAAGTTCTCTCCACTTTCAACCCAGCCTCTGTTCCCCCTGGGGTGGGGACAGCCCTGCCCTAGACCCTCCCCTGTTTAGCATCAGAACTTTGCCAAGGCTAAGCATCCTTAAAATTCTCTTTTAAAATTAAACAGTTGTCTACCTACTTGAAGTTGGACCATTTTGTCTTTTTTGCAGGATAGTCCTGCCCCTTGGAAAATGCATGAGCGTGTTAGGTTGTTCTGAAATGCATTTTAGAAGAAGGTTCCTGAATCCAGACTATGCCCATGTATTTCCCAGCCTAATGGCCCCGAAATGCTTTCCATGTGCCCTTCCTGTGAGTCCAAGTAAAGCAAAATCTCCTGACAAAACAAATTAGGAGTAATAGATGGGGGATTTTGGCACTTCCTATGACTCAAAGCAAACATATTTCTAGATTGTAAAGTATGAAAAGAGAGATCAGGTTGACACCGAGAAAACTGAACATTGATAAATGAGTTGCTTTCATGCAGTCTCTCAAATTCGCTCTCTGGCTCTCTGGCTCTCTGTCTGTCTCTCTCTCTCCCTCTCTCTCTCTCTCTCACACACACACACACCCATTTAAAGGGTAACTATTTCCTGAAGATCATACTTATGTTAATCTCAACTCAACACAGTTGCCCTCAAGGCATTAGGGGGCAGTCATCCTCACAAAGCTTCAGATTCCACCAAATTATTAAAAGTAGATGTAGACTTCTAATTTTGTTTACAGACTTACTCACTAACAGAGTGATCTCCTTGTTATGGGTGAGGATATATTCGATGCTAAATTTCCTGCAAATTTTCACAGCACCCAGTCTTGAGATTGTGAGTTACTGCATCCTGTGTGTGTTGGTATACCTTTCTTTGATTAAAAATGGGATAAGTCAATGAGAGAGTCTTTTTACCCAACGCCACGTTCCTTTCACATGAAGGTCATATATGCACTAATTGGATGAAATATAAATCAGGTTTCTTTCCACATTTGGTTTTAGATCCTGACCTGTTTTGTGTCAAGAAATCACAGGCAGCACACCCTGTGCCATCAAGGTTGGTTCAATTCACAGATGATTTCCTTCAATCATAGAATGATACTAAATGCAATTCCAAAATAAAGAACGGAAAGTTCAAAAGCACATTTTTAAAAAAGCGTACTGTGCTGTAGAAAAGGCAATGGGAACCTTGACTCCGTTTGCCTCCCTGTTTCATAGAGATTTTGAGGGTAGCCGAAAAACATAACTCCTCCTGATAACACCTGTCATGTCCTCCCTGGGAAAGGTGATGTGGCAGAACTTCCCTCATTTTGAGCATTTGAGCAGTTGGCTTCTCCTTGCTTTAGGGTTCTTTGGTCTGGTTTCTAATTTCTATAAAGTTTAAAAATTTGGGCCTTCACTAAATGGGCAGATCCCATTTATTTTCTTCAAAGATTTATCTATTTGGCAGAGAGAGAGAGAGAGCACAAGCATGGGGAGCTGCAGTCAGAGGGAGAGGGAGAAGCACACTCCCCACTGAGCAGAGAGCCCAATGTGGGGCTTGATCCCAGGACCCTGGGATCATGACCTGAGCCAAAGGCAGACACTTAACTGACTGAGCCACCCAGGTGCCCTGCAGATCCCAATTATATTTTTCCTATTAAGTGTTGTTTTTGAAGATTTTGAAGAAAACTGTCCCAGGATAGTTCTCATTCAAAATGTCTGCTTCTAAACTTAAAAAAAAATAGGCATACTCACAGGGAAAGAAAACACACACACCTGCTTCCTGAACACTGGGGGCGGTCTGGCGGGCAGGAATAGACGTCAGCTTCTTCCACCCCCAGCCTCCTATCTCCCAAACACAGGTGCCCCCAAATAGGGTTATGAGGTCGACTATAGGATGCCCAATTAAATGTGAATTTTAGATGAACAACAAATAATTTTTTAGTATGTCTCAAATATTGCATATACTCTTTGATTTGCCAAAGCTGTCCACCCTGCCCCAAAAGCCTTGAAACAAATGCACCACAGGGGTCCTAGGACATTGCAGCTTAACATACTGATCATCCCATGGAATCAAGAGTGGGGAAGTATATAAATGTCATTAAATCAGCCTCTCATTTTACAGATGATCAAACAGAGGTCAAAGAGATAAAAACCATTTTCTAAGAGCTTCTAGCTACCTGCCTCTGTCTCCTAGGGCAGTGCCGCTCTCTCGAAGGAGCATGCCTCTCTCCACCAATCCTTGAGGAGTTGGACTCTGACTTTAGGATTAGGACATGGGCAAGTGCACTCCATTTTTCCATGCTCCTGTCTACTAAAGCAATAGGGATGTGGCACACGTAAATTCTATCACCTCCCAGAGAAGGGAAATAGAACTGCCTACCTCCACAAGGTAGGGAGACAGGGCAGGAGAGGCAAATTACAAAGAACAAAGCACAGATTAACATCTCAATAAATTATCCTGCCACTTAGGCGTCACACGTCGGGTTTTCTTAACGTGAGGGCACACTCATGTTAGTGATCTGTGATTACTGTGGTTGGTTACAGAATCTTCCCCTGGAGACCTTTCCAAATCAGATAGAAAACCATTTGTCTTTGTTAGCCAAGTTGCAGCTCTACCTAGAGACCTACAGGGGGATGAATTTAAATGACTCCCCCAGAACTCTTCTGAACCTTGAAATCTATGAAAATTTATTTTTTAAAGATTTTATTTTTATTTATTTATTTGAGAGAGAGAATGAGAGACAGAGAGCACGAGAGGGAAGAGAGTCAGAGGGAGAAGCAGACCCCCCGCCGAGCAGGGAGCCCGATGTGGGACTCGATCCTGGGACTTCAGGATCATGACCTGAGCTGAAGGCAGTCGCCCAACCAACTGAGCCACCCAGGCGCCCCGAAATCTATGAAAATTTAAACAACTAAAATTGTAATGTTCAAGTCTTTGACGAGAATAAATGCAAAAGTAGCTCAGTGTTATTATAGAGCTTCAGTATTACTCAAGGCTTTACAGAATCAAGGAAAATCCCTCTACAGGCCATGGACATGCCCTGGTTGTTTTCCTGCAACATCATAAGGAGGGCACAGTGCATGTGGTTGATGATGATTAAGCATGCTATTTATATGTATATAGGACACTCGATTTCCTTACCATTTGCAAGGGATACATTTTAGATCTCAAGAAAATGCACTGTTCACCATAGAGCAGGTCTAACTGAGGTTGGAGATGGGACCCCCAGTTTGCCAGAGACTTCTCAGTTGCTCAAGGGGCTTAATTTCCAACCCTCCCATTTCCTATTTGTCCTGCTTTTCCTAAGTAAACTGATTAGGGGAGCAGGGAGTGTTCAAGTGAACCTTCCCACAGTCCCCCTGTCTGAAGTGGTCCTAAGTTGGAGACATGGGGAAGGCCACCTGCTTCTTAGCTCTAGCTAAGTGGACAAGGGACTGACAAGGCAGAGGCAAATTCTCTGGGACCCAGGGTGACAAAGATGGGCTAAAAAGCAGGAGATAGAGCACTGCCTGTGGCAGCTTCCCATATGACTCAAATAACCAACATCTGAAGCCATGAATATTGTAGTTGGAATTGTTTCACAAATTTGGGGCCTGCAGAAGTCTTTGGAGCTTACCTAGCTTAACCTGTTCATTCAACCAGTAGAGAAATGAGGAACTCATTACCAGAAATAATTTTTCATTCTTTATTGTTAGGGGAAAACCCTTCTTCCCCATACCTATGGAAAGAGAATTGTTAGCATAAAGCTCCTGGCCTCCCCGCTCCTTTTATTTTGCCCCAGGGAAGAGTGATTTAATAAAACGGGGACTTTGGAAGAAGCTGACTAAGTGTCAGCTAGCCTCTCCCTCCTCTCTTTCTTGAGAACAAGTTGTCTCCCGGAAGCATGTTCTGCTCTCCTCCTTCAGGAAAGGCACTTCCTCGTAGGGAGGAGACAAGATGGTCTGCTTGAATACAGGGCCGTTGAGTAAGTTTGTTTAAATTCAGTGTTCAGTATTCTCAAAGGAATCTGACCTGGATAAGGGTTGCTGGGAAGTCTTTCCTGAGGACATGCACTCTGAAGGAATAAAAGGATTTAACTAAGTGGAGAATGGGAGAGACAGAATGTTCCTGGTAGAAGCAACAACATGTGCAAAGGCCTGTGGTTGGGGGGGGTGGTAACATGGCAGGTGTACTGGATGAGGGCTTGCTGAAGTGCAGAGAGACAGGGAAAGACTGGTGCATGAAGAAATGGAGAGGCACATGAGGCCAAACTACACGGGTCTTCAAGACCATGTTAAGGATCTTGGTCTTCAACATCAGAGTACTTCATACCCAAATAAGGATTGAAGCAGAGAATGGGGCGGGGTGGGGGGGAGGAGAAGGATGGCATGATCATATATGCAAATGAACATTGATTCTGTCTGTATTGTGAAGTACAGATGGTGTGGGTGTGCAGAGTGAATACAGGAAAGAAATCATCGCAGTTGCCCAAGCAAGAAATGATGACCATTAGGACCAGAGTTATGTCACAGAATGAAGATGGTTGTTAGCTGGAAGTCAGTTTTCCTGGCATAAAAGAGAATCACACCTTTGGCTAGCTAGACTCAGTTCACATAGACATCTCAAGAGAAGAAAAAATAAAACCATGGAATTATGTAAATCATGTCCCAATTTTAAGTGCCGCAGTTCAAAACCCACTATTGCAAAAATTTGCTTTTGCTAAAAGTTTTCTCACTTTTGACAAAATAAAAAGGCTGTTTGTTTGTTTTTTAAACTTTGTATTTGTTTTACCTTCTCCCTCTCCTTAGAAAGCCAGAAAATCTTTAATCATATAAGTTACATCCACGATAATTCTCATTTGAGCCTTTCCCTAGAAACAAGCATGTACACTCCATGGGTTGTATTTGTTAAGTGACTAATACAGAAATCAGTGGCCATCACATTCTCTCGTTATGTCTCTACTGTTTTGTTTTGTTTCAGGCTTTGTTTGTTTTTATACTGCCTTTCTACTAAAATGGGAAAATAATAATCTCTTTGTCTGTCTAAAAATATCTCTGTGTAAATATTCTTCAAAAGCTCATAAGCTAGTTGGAGTGAAACTATTTCCCTCCCTTTTCCACCAAAAGCACAAAGAAAAGTTATTCCTTGATGAAATTATTGACTACACATCCACATGATTTCCTTCAATAGCAAGTAAATACTCCCTCAATAACCATGGGTGTGGAATGGAATAAAATGGAACAGTGTGGAGAATATGAAAATTCGTAGAGATTTAATAAAAGATTTCCAAGAGGATCCAAGGAAGCTGGTCTTACACAAAAGGGACTGGTTGACTTGCAACAGCGCCCCCCACTGGGAGAGGTCTGCAGCCTAGTGGGGTGTGGCCTCTGCTTACCTGATTCTTGGCCGAAAAGGCATACACTTGAATCTCTGTTGAGCCCTGTGTCTTTATGCTCTCAAAAGAGAACCCCCACTCAGCAATGAAATGTACCAGTTACCTTTAAAATCTTACTCATTTGCGGCGTCTGGGTGGCTCAGTCAGTTAAGCGTCTGCCTTCAACTCAAGTCATGATCCCAGGGTCCTGGGATGGAGCTCAGCATCTGGCTCCCTGCTCCACGAGCAGCCTGTTTCTCCCTCTCCACCCCTTGTGCTCTCTCACACATGCTCTCTCTCTCAAATAAATAAGTAAAATCTTAAAAAAAAAAAAAAGAAAAGAAAAGAAATCTTACTCATTTAGAGTAGGGGAATAGCAATACAGTAGGGGAATAACAATACATTTAAAAGTGTTTAATTCTGAGGAGCCTGAATTTTATTTTATTTTTTATTTTTACTTAAATTCTAGTTAGTTAACATATAGTGCAATATTGGTTTCAGGAATGGAATTCAGTGATTCATCACTTACATAAACACCCAGTGCTCATCACAAGTACACTCCTTAATACCTATCACCCATCTAACCCATCCTCCCCCCACCTCGCTCCATCAACCCTCAGTTTGTTCTCTATAGTTAAGAATCTCTTGTGATTTGTTTCCCTCTCTAAGAGCCTGAATTTTAGACTTAATCTTCAAGAAACTTTTTTTAAGTCACTTTCAAATATACAGAAATTCCAGTTAAGTTTGCAAAAGTGGTCCTCAAAAGTCTTTAACTAGGAGAGAGAATAATTACTAGCATTTATGTTGTTGGTGTGTGTGTGAGACTCTAACTGGACTGCCCAACTGTTCTGGTTTACCCAGGCCCAAGAGTAATTCCCAGACATGGAACTTCTCGTTTTAAAACCAGGACAGTTAGGGGAAACTGAGATAAGTTGGCCACCGTCCCTAATATATAGGGCTCATTAATTTTCTGAAGAAGTTTAAGTATCAGTCAATCATTGGTATTCACGGAATACTTACATCTGCTCAGTACCCTGCTAGGCACAGTGAGAGTTTGGAAGGAATAGGACTCAGGAGGTCCTTCCCTTGCCTGAAATTCTGTGGCTCCTTCATTGCTTCCTAGGAGTTTATAAGGTAATTTCCCTAAAATACTCAATGGCTGCTTACTAAACAGAACTTGTCAGGCACTATGGTTGGTGCTTGGGGTGCTCAGATGAATGAGAAACTGAGTCTGGCCTCAAGGAACTAACTCTTCTGTGAAGACAGGCACAGATAAAAAAACAACACAACTTGGTAAGAGCTATTATAGAGCTCTGACAAACTCCTGAGCACATACCACATAGCAGGACACAGCTAATTCCAGCTGCAGATATGTCTAGACACAACAATGGTGCTATGCTGCATGTGATATGCAAATGGAGGTCTAGACTCTAGGTAACAGATGCTGTAATTGTTCAGAGGAGAGAAAGAGCTCTCTTGGCAGAGTGATCATCCCTATGTGTATAGAGGAAGACCTTACTGGAAAGACAGGATTTAAGGCACACTTGGGAAAATTGTGATATGCAGGAATAAATACAAAAGAGGCTCTTGCATAGGCCAATCATACTAGTATGTTATGAACCAGAGTTTATGATTTATCTAGTTCTGTGCACTTGAGGTGCAAAAACTAAAGAACCACAACCAACAAAAGATTATTAGGCAAAGATGATGTAGAGGGGGAAATTTAGACTAGAGGCAAGAAAGTTTAACACCCGTTGGTGTTAGATGGACTTAACAAAAGAGTCTCACATAGAAGATAAAGTTGAGAAAAATAGGTTAAGGTCAGATGATGAAGGTTTGTGAATTGCTGTGAAGTTTGGAATTCCTTCTATAGACACTGGGGAGCCATGGAAGGCTTTTGAGAAGGGAAATGCTATGGTGAAAGTTTTATTTTAGGAAGCTTAGTCTGGCAAAAGTGATTACCCAGGTCTTATATGAATTAGAAAAGATTCCAAGTTCATGATTTAAAACCAAGGGAGTTTTAGCATGTGTGGAAAGGAATATTAAAGAAACTTTTCCCTTTTTATTGCAAAATGCAGCTGTTGGCTGGAGCGGGGGAGAGATTCTTGGCATCTCCCTAAGGGCTGGAAAGGTGATGCACCTGCAGAGGGAGAAACTGGGATCTCCTCTGCAGAGAGAATCATGGCGGCCATGAGTGAACCTTCCCCCCACACTAAGAGCCATCTCCTAGGTGGAGAAGGCTGTCTACAAAGAGATAGCCAGGGGACAAAATCTTCCAGCTGCAAATTAAAAACAACCAGGAAAACGGTTGCACCTTTATATATGACTGAATTAAACAAAAGTAAAGAGAAAAAGCTTCTGTATCATTCCATATCATAGACCCTTTCAAATTCCTTTCTCATAGTCTATTTCCATCTCTAATTCTACCTGCACAAAATATAATCATGCCTGCTTGTAATTACTTATGCATACATGAATACTAGTAAGTTAAACTTGTTCATCTATTTACATAGACAGTGTGATACATAGTAGCTTAGGAATTGCTTCTTTTCCCTGTGATTTTAAATGTGCAACGAGTTTCTTTCTAAAACACATATTTGCAGATGTCACTTTAAACACTATTTTCTGAGATTATATTTTCCATAGAAAACAGATGTCTGCAATTATCCCTTTTTTGACCTCTGAGACTTATCAAAGTCAAATAGGTAATCATCCAATCAGACGGGCTATCATTATCAGAAGAAAAGTAATTATAATCTGAATATGTTTGAACATGATTATTATAAGCTTTAAACTGTTACACTTTTGATTGGGGCAGAATTGGAAGACATTATCACTTCATAATTCAAATGATGTAACTTCACTTGTTTTTGTCATTTAGAATCTGGAGAGCTAAATTTATTTAACAATATAATTCTTTAAACATGAACAAATTATGCAATAATCTCTTTAAAACCATGAGAATGCTTCTCAAAATCTTGACAGTAAAATTAGGGGAATTTTTTTTTTTTTTTTTTTAACTAGAGCAAATCAGAGCTCGGCACTGAGCCCATCAGTGTGGGAAGCTTGAGGCAGACGTGTTCCTTTGACAGACATTTTGTGATATGCTTGGTTCTGTTAAAGAGACCCACTCCCTTTCTGCCTGCCTCTAGAGGCCCACCCATTGTTGGCCCGAAGTAAAAGAACTCGGCCAAATACAGAAATGATAAGTGAGAAAAGAAAGGAGAAAAGGTGTATAAAGAAAGAATATTTTTCCCAAGAAGATATGTAAATAGAAGGCGTGAATTCAAGTCAAAACCAGTACTGAGAATTTTTTAGAGGACTTGGCAGGGGTGGGGGGTTGGGTGGGGGCATGGGGAGCTATTGAAAACCTAATGTTTGGTACATAGGGAGCAAAACAGCTTTTCCCATTGAAAATAATTTTATAAAAATCTGGTAACGCACCAGACATTTGATTAGGTGTTTGCTTAACTTGGTGGGATGTCCTGATTTTCCTCCTCCACCGTTTCTGAGAGCTGTGCTTTCCAGCTGGCTCGCTGGCCTCAGGAAGGAGGATGATGGCAGGGTGCTCCTGGGCTGTTCCTGGGGCCTGAGTCCACATGAGCTGGTGGATGTGAGCAATGAGCATGCAGAGTCCCATTGGAGAACTCTTATACCTCAGAAATGTTTGGCGTTGTGTCCTCTGAATGTGGCACAGGCTGAGGGTTAGCAATAGTCACAGACAGGAGCCTTTACAGGATTTGAAAGGCATTGGCTGGTTATTTTTCCATAAACACAGTGTTTCCTAGGATGATTGTTTAGGAGGAGCCATTCAATTCATAATTCTAGTTCAGCAGAGTGAAGACCAGAGTCGTCTCCGCAAACACAGTAGAGCTTTGGTAAAAGCCAAGTTCTTACTTCATACCGTTGCACCTTCCTTATTAAAAGTACCCCTTTCTTGTTGTTTCTTCTTGACTTCTTCCCTTCCCCTACCTCCACCGTGTGTATGTGTCCAATCCCTTCATTCAAGAAAGACTTACTGAGTACCTAATAGGGGCCAAGCACTCTGGAAATGGCAATGAACGAAACAAATATCTCGGCCCATCGGGAGCTTGCATTCCAGTTAAATTCTTGCTAATTCCTGGGGTGCCTGGGTGGCTCAGTCGTTAAGCGTGTCTGCCTTCGGCTCAGGTCATGGTCCCAGGGTCCTGGGATCGAACCCCGCATCGGGCTCCCTGCTCCGCGGGAAGCCTGCTTCTCCCTCTCCCACTCCCGCTGCTTGTGTTCCCTCTCTTGCTGTATCTCTCTCTGTCAAATAAATACAATCTTTAAAAAAAAAAAAATTCTTGCTAATTCCTGCTGCGGAGATGTCAACTGATAACACAGGTATTGATGGAGTTATCAAGGATTGAAAGTAGTGCTCCCTTTGTCACCCAGGGAATCAGCACCTCTTGGGGGGGCGGGCCCCGCGATAACGTGCACCGTTAAACTCCCCTGGCGACTCAGACCTTCTGAGATCGAGAGAGGGATGATGGCAGGTACAACTGCCTCGGGGGAGAGCGGCCGACCTGGGGGAAGTTTGATCTTGGCAGGTGCCTCTCGAAAGTCCACGAGATGGACAGGTGCCCAATCACTGTGTACCTCTCCAACACCCGGCTGCGCAGAAACTTCCTCTGCTCTGCCTGGTGCTACCGCAACCATGAGCTCACTACTTTGTTAGTCTCCCAGTGGCAGAAATCCTGTTTTAGTGACATGACTCATGATTTATAACTCCCTATCGTCCAGCGCAGTGCCTGGCACAGCATTGGCACTCAGAAACCTCTAAATAAATGAATGGCTGGCAACTGCACTTCCCAAAATCTTTGACGCTCTGTTCGGTCTCAGTGGAAAGAACTTTCTTTGTTGTGTTCTCTGTTGGTCACAGATTCCCAGCCTGACTTGTTATCTTGCAAGATGTCAGAGTAGAAATTTCCAGCTTGATTCTTACTCTAAATTTCGTTGAGCCCAGGTATTGGAATTACGGTACTACTTTTCAGTGGGGATTTTTTGGTCGATGTTTAGTTCATCGTGCTGAATATTTTGTACATCCATGCACTGCTTCTGATGGATTTAGCTTATTAAAGTGGGTGGCATCCAGCTGCAACTCCCTTTTCTTCTCTTTCCTTCTAATCTACTTTCAAGTTACTAAAGCAGCCTATTAACACTTGGTGTTTTCATCAGAACTTGCACATTCCTAGGAGCCTTTGAGCCTGTGATCACATCATTTCCCATCTTTTCAGAATATTATTTCTCCACAGTTTTGCCTAGCTTCAGTTTCTCCAGCTTTCAAGACCTTCCAGCAAGCATAACAGTACCAGCAGTCAGAATGGCATATTTTCCACAAAGCCTTTTCGACCACTACAAGCCATCGCTTCTCCTCATTGCTTCGTGTAATTATTTCATGTAGAAATGATTCAACATCCTCCTTTGCTGCATCAGTTATCTTTTTATATGGTTATAGATGCAAACATGTATGTTTAATTAGCTAGATGAATAGCAGGATAGCGCACAGGTAACAGCATGGTTCGAGGGGTACTTAGACTTAGGTTTCAAAATAGGTCCTCTCCTTGGGGGAGAGATGACTTATGACAGGTTACCTGTCTGGACTTCAGCTTTGCCATCTATAAAGTAGGGCAACCGTATCTACCTGTATCAAGCATGCCTTTTTATTCTGATGCTTTGACATCTGGGGCCTTGCTGACTTCTAGGAGACTGCCCCTCTCAGGGCTAGCTAATTCTTAGAATTGGCAAGGGACCAGCCTGCAAGCATACTTTTCATGTGTGAGCCAACTGATCCAAACCCCATACCCCCAACCACCTCTTTTATTGGGGTCTCATATTCTGGCCACTAGCCCATGTCCTATTTACTCCAGAGCAACTAGGAATAGAACCTTGGCCCCAGAGCCTGCTAAAATGAGTCAAACCAGCCAATCCTACGCCTCTGCCCACTTACCATGCCTCATCCATTCCTTTGCACAGAAGCCATAATAAAGGCTCTTTCCCCTCGATTTTCCCTGCTCCCTCTGCCTCCTTACTGACCCAGGTGCTCCACCGTGTAGCCTCCCCATGATGTGTCATACCACCTCCTGTTTCTAGGGAACTGTGAATAAAAACTTCTTTCTTTATGACAGTCCTTTCCATGTCTGCCTGTCTTACCATA
Organism: Mirounga leonina; assembly: GCF_011800145.1. NCBI lineage: Eukaryota > Metazoa > Chordata > Mammalia > Carnivora > Phocidae > Mirounga > Mirounga leonina. Next base: position 43,926,044 of record NW_023270454.1, read on the forward strand.
CCCAATTAAAATCAATTCTGGGTACATTTTCAAACACTACCCATAGGGTTAAGGTAATGGTTCTCAACTGGAGGTGACTTCTGACCCTCAGGGGACATATGGCAATACCTGGTGACACTCTTAGTTATCACAACTGGGGTGAGAGGTGTTATTGGCACTTAGTGGGTAGAGGCCTGAATACTGTCAAATATCCTACAATGCACAGGTTACCCACAATAAGATTCTCTTGCCCGAAATGTCAGTCCTGGCAAGGGTGAGAAACCTAGGATTCAGTGAGGATTCAGTGAAATAAAGTAAGTCACATGCTTCCTGAAGTGATTCTCAGACTGTACCACACACTGGAATCACCTGGAGGACTGACTAAAACACCTGTTGCCAGGCCCACTCCCAGAGTTTCTGATTCAATAAGTCTGGGGTAGGACCTGAGAATTTGCATTTCTAACAAATTCCAAGGGGTGATGCTGACACTGATATTTCAGTACCAACTTTGAGAATTAATAGCCTAATTCATAGGAATTGCTCAATAAATGATATCCCGTAATTATTATTTTATCAAATCCTTTAGGTCAGAAACTGGCCCCTCTACTTCATATCCTATACATCACTGGGGTTTGCAACAGGCACTCAATTAAAGATGCTGATGGTTATTTGACACTGAAGCACTACTAAGTGGTAAACTATACCTAGTAAGTATACATTTGGGACTAGATTAGAGACTGGTCTAGGTAGGAATATGTTGTAGTTAGCTATTGCTACATAACAAATTGCGCCAAAATTTAGTGGCTTAAAGTAACAACCATTTCATTATATTTCATGATTTTGTGAGTCAGGAATTTGGACAGGGCTCAGCAGGTTGATCTTCTGTTACCTGAGGTATTGATTGAAGCTCCTCAACGGTATTTATCTGGGCAAGAGGTTAATGTATTCATACGTCTGACACCTTGCTGGAATGGCTTGAAGGTGGGTCCCCACTGGGACTGTCAACTCGAGATCCTTCCTGTGGCTTTCTGCCTGTGGCCTCTCCATGAGGTGGCCTCTCCATGGGGTGGCCTCAGGGCAGTCAGACTCCTTACATGGCAGCTTAGGGCCCTAAGGAAGAGTGTTGCAGCTAACAGGGTGAAAGGCTAACTTGGCCTTTTTGACCCCACCCCAGAAGTCCCATTTTGTCATTTCTGCTGTGCTCCAATTGGTGAAAGCACTTACAAACCCCCCAACCCAGTTCCAACGGACAACATATGGATCCCATATCTTAATGGGAGGAATGCCAAAGAATTTACTGGCCATGTTTTCAAACTACCACATGATATTTGGCTACAGCGCTGTTTCTAGTGAAGGGAGTAGAAGACATAAGCAAATGACCCTAGGACTTTATAATTTTACTCTGTTAATCTCTGTACTGAGCTTTTGATGTTATGTCCTCTCTCCAAATATATCATTGCAAGCCAGACAGCTTCCCTGCACTACTGTCTTCATCTCATGACTGCGAGTTGGAATAAGTATCCATACCTGTCAGAATTGCCTAGTGCAGTAAAACCCACAATGAAATGCCCTTCCCTACTGCAGGCTCATTACACAGCATGAAAAATCATATCCCCCAAGGATACAGTCTCACATGGCATTTCTCTCTCCCACTGTGGTCCTCGTCCCCAGCGTGCCTGTAGCAGAGGTATGCTCTGTCCTCGTCCCCAGCGTGGCGACCGGGTCCTGTACAACCCGATTCAAACAGTAATGCTTCTGTTCTCTGAATGACGCCTCCTCTCACAGGGCTGCACTTACCCCTTGGAGACCCTGGGCTCTCTGACCGGTCAACAGGTCAGCAGGAGCTCGAGGATGACCTCAGCAGCAGCCGCTCGTTATTTCAGTTGCATTTTTCTCTCTGATTATCCAAAAGCGAAAACAAAAAAGTCATTTAAAAAGGCAACCTGTGCTCTTCCAGTACAACAAAGGATCTCCTGGAAATCTTTTTTTTTTTAAATGACATTTTAATGTATGCTTTGTTTTGTTTTCATCACTTTTATCATCATTTCTTAGCAGGGGCCCAAGTGACTTGTCTGGGGTAAGGGGGGTAGATTGTAATGATTCATTTGTATACATTTGTCCTAGTGGGAATTTGATGTGGAGGAAATATTATCAGAATATTAAATTAGAGGCACTCAACATTAGTCTCTGTTCTGTTTGAAACAAGACTCAAGATACAAATATATGGGGCCCAAGGAGGCCACGGTAATTCAGTAATTCATGAGCCTCCTCCAGAGCACCTTGGTTATTTCTAAACTGAGTTGACATAACTTTTCTCCTGTTGCTGGTACCCTTGGTGCTTCTATTTGGGTGAAGTTTTTAGCTAGCCTCTCTTCCCCACTCAGTACCTCTGTTAAAGTCTCTAAAGGCAGCAGCTGATGTGGTTCTGGAGAGGCAGGTACAACCCTCACAGTCCTGAAGACCGAGCACTTTCCAACAGATCTCTTCCAGCAAGGTGTTCTCTTGCAGGTCCTGAGCAGCGCTCACTGTGAATCGGAGCTGACCAGCTCCTGAGACCAGTGTGTCAGTCAGGATCCAACAGGAAAACAGAAACCACTAGAGAATTTGAAACAGAAGGGCTTGGATGTAGGGGTTGGTTATACAAGGATGGGAGAGCCAAGAGGCCAGAGAGGGGACAGTGAGGAATCCAGAGACCATAAAGACCGAAAGCTGACATTGCCACAGGGCAGTGGGAAGAGGGGAGGGAGTTCTGGAGCTCAGGGGCATTGTCGCCAGCTGGAGGCTGGAACCATAGTGGACAGGACCTGCCCGGCAACAACTGGAACCAGAGGGGCTGAGCAGCTGCAGAGAGCGAAGGGAAGAAATTCCTGTTTTTCTCTCCCTCTCCTCACCCTCCACCTTCACCTGTCCGTGCCTCCCCATCCTCCAGTCTTGGAAAAGCAACCGACAAGGGTCAGACCCTTTGATTCAGAACAGGATAGGGAAAGAGCAAGAAACAGACCTGAGGAAAACAGCCAGGAAAATGTGCACGGAAGTAACCCTATGAAACTATTTGCACTCAGTTCTATGTGGTGTCTCTAGGACCCTGCACACATCCATCCTCCGCCCAAGGTCATTGTCAGCTTCTTGAAGGTCTCAGCCACTGACATCTATTCTGACTACACTGATGTCACCTTGTCCAATAACAAATAGCCTTTCTTTGTAAGGCCCCAACCTGGTCAGATCTCTAGTTTCGGTCAACTGCTCCCCAAGCCTCCCTGGTCCCTGAGGGCTTCTTCTCCTTGCTTACATGTTTGCTGCCTCCTAGCTCACTCTTGTTCCCACTGTCTCTTGAGCATCTTTGCCAATTTGTGTCAAAGATCCATTTTTGTAAGCTGATCCCCAGGTCCAGTGGGCATGGTCTGGGTTTGGTGTCACATAATCCTCTTGTTCACCATAGAAATCTTAACTACTTTTTCTCTCCTCCAGCAGAAGGTGGAGTTTTTGCTCTCATGGTGGGCCCAATTCAAGGGAGAAGGGGGTTAGATTTTAGTTTTTTGCAGAAGAGCTTGTGGGATGGGAGATATTTTTGCGGCCATCTTGGGAAATACAACCAGCCCCAGGCAGAGACTTAATAGATCTCCTCAATCCTAATTAATAGTTTTTCTCAAAGATTTCCTCCCTCCCTCTGACTCTTCCTCCCTCTCGTCCTTTTTGTTTTCTTATAATACCTAGAGACAGGAAAACTTAATCTTTGGGAAACAGTACATCTCTGCATACAGCTTAATCACAGAATACACCTTGAAATATTTATAATGGCTCTTTATTTTTTCTTGATTTCAACAGACTAGACTCAAACACCTTCACCACTAACATATTCTAATATATTAATAGAAAGAAACTGCAATCAGGACCTACCCTCAGAAAACTGACTCCACTTGCCATCTTCCCTATGGTTGTCTGGCAACACAACCATATTCTCGGTATGTATAACACATTCTCCACCGTAGAGTTTCCCTGCAAGTGCTCCTCTTTGTCTTTGCCCACGTCAGGGAGTAACCAGATCCACTCCCTCCCCTTATGACAAGCCTTACAGTGAGCAAGTCAGAGAAAGCAACTCTGAATTGATTTGATTAGGCCTACCCAGAGGGAACTGGGACTGTTATTCAGGTGGGGAGATAGCTCTTGACAAATCAAGAGGCGCCATAGTAAAAGGGGGTCAGTCCTCCAGTCCTTCCTGCTGGCCTGACTTGCTCTTTCCAAAGGGAAGGGGGACAGAACACCCAGGAAGAGGTCTTCTGGAGTGATCTAGCTCCCACAATGAGGAAGTAGAGAAAAGTCACATGTGGAGAAGAAAAGATGGTCTTTTCTTCTGAAGGTAAGTATTCTACAGAAACTCAACAGATCACCCCATCTTAATCATGAAGGCAAGAAGGCAAGAAGATGGCAAGTGTAGGCAGAACACCAAAATGTTCTGACCTCCAAACAAGCATTAAGTCCTTAACGGAGAGAGGACAGGGGTAATTCAGAGCAAGTGCAATGCCCTCTATTTGGGTTTCGATTTCCTTGTCTCTGGGGCCAATTGCTGGGAAGTACAATGGTTATAGTTGTGCTGAGCTTGGCTCTAAAAACCTGGGGTTTTCAAACCTATCAGAGCTAGCACCTCTTTATTATAGCAACTGTTTTGTAATGCCCCTTTAATACCCAGAATAAAATTAATAACATAACTCATCTTCACACATTTCAGAAAGATAGCAATGCAATGCCTCAACGGACACAAAAGAAAAACACAACGCTATCATAAAATAACGGGTATTTCAATGTGTCAACGCTCAGCCACTGTGCGCCGTGGCATTGGAAGCCACGGCAAGTCATGAGGCTTCGCGCATGCCAAGAGGCCCCAGGAGCGTGAGAGTTACAAATGCAGCCCATACAGGTGGCTGTTTGTCCACATGTGTAGATGGGATTTTCTGAAATGATGAACAACTCTTGACAATTCTCTGAACAAAGCAGAGTGTAATCATCTTCTTGATTTATATGGTTGTATAAAATTCAGTGTATACTAAAACAATGCACAAAGACCTCTTGTAAATTTTGAAAACGGAGTCAAGTTCTAAGTTACCAGAATGTTTGTCAAGTTTTTCATGTATGGAACTATCCCGTGGAACAGTCAGAAGTCATGTGGGATGCAAGATAATTTTGTTGTTGTTGGCCCCCACCCACTAAATGGCAGTAGTACCCCCTACCTTGTAACAACCCCAAAAGGCTTCCCCAAATTTCCAGCATGCCCTCCAGAGCCTTGAAAACCATGCTCTCAAGTGTTAATCAGCTAGCCTTGGGAGTGTTTTCTAAGGGTTCTAAGAACCGTAGACGTATGACGTGATTGGCATAATTATTCCTTACCACACGCGAGGAAACTGAGGCACAGAGAGGCTACATAACTTCCCAAGGTCACAGAACAAGGATGCCCGTGGGGGTGGAGGTGGACCATAAGCCACCCAGAACCGGCAGGAACCATTACCACTCCCTTTCTTGATTCGCGTCTTCATTTGTGAGACCTCTTTTTCCAGCCTGCTTCCTACTGACAGGTCTAGGCTCCAACCACATGAAAAAGGCCTCCGGATCATCAGAGAAAGCTGTTTACTTACCGCATCCTGTTTGTCTTTCCGAGCGTGGTGCTCCAGCGGTGTGGGCTGGCCCTTGGCGGGGCGCTCAGAGCTCAGGCCTCCCTTCACCCCGAGACCCTTCCTCGTCTTGCTTTTCATCTGCGGGTCGCCGACCCACTTCATCCATTCTTGCGATATGATAACTAAGCCAGGCCAAAGAGGCATCATTTACTGGCTTCCCTCTGCTTTTCCAATTATCCCATTTGAGCCTCGCTAATTTTCTCTTCACCTCTCCTCACCTCGCGGAGCTCTTCCGTTTGCTCTGTCAGACCAGCCGGTACAGCGACGATAACCCGCTTTTCCTCCCAGAGTCATCGCAAACAAAGGCCGGCTTGGCCAAGTGGGGTGTTTCAGAAGCGAGGAGCTCGCCTCTCACCCCCGGCTGCTCAGCGAGTGGCTCAGTGGGAGCGTCTGCGAGCAGATCTAGAATGCAGAGTGCCCTGCTCAGCGCCAACGCCTCCCTCAGCTCTGCCTTAGCACGTTCGAGTCGGCTTCCTATGCAGCGCGGCTGTGGGCCCCGCATCACCGATGGTCCTAAATTAAGTTGTGGAAGACAAGGGCTCATTTTCCTCGGGGGAACTTGATGTCAAGAAACTAAACTGAAGTCTCAAGGTCTTTGAAAATCTACTGGTTACTCTGGCAAGGATCCCCCGCTAGGATCTCCTCCGAGGACAGCATCCAGCTGCATGGGATCTTTTGAAGGCGCACATGCATTCAAACAGGATTATGCACGTGGCTTTAATTCGCATGTGCCTATAACAGTGACTCTAAGGGAGTCCTCAAATCAATGCTTTGGTGTTGTTCTCTAATGGCTATTTTCCCCACTTTCCTCTGCTCCTATCACTCTGCTACCCGACACTCCTTATCAGAAATAAAGATAGAGGGGCGCCTGGGTGGCTCAGTCGTTAAGCGTCTGCCTTCGGCTCAGGTCATGATCCCGGGGTCCTGGGATCGAGCCCCGCATCGGGCTCCCTGCTCAGCGGGGAGCCTGCTTCTCCCTCTCCCATTCCCCTGCTTGTGTTCCCTCTCTCACTGTGTCTCTCTCTGTCAAATAAATAAAATCTTTAAAAAAAAAAAAAAGAAAAGAAATAAAGATAGAAGAGGATATAAAAAGACAAGAAAGAAGATAGAGCCAAAAGCAAAGCTCATGAGGACTGTGGGGCAGATTTTTGGAGATCACAGTTTTAACTCAATAGGTCAAAGATAAGGGGTCTTCGATATCCAGCATTTGAGACCCTGAGACTAAACCCAGCCTTCTAAAAAGCATATAATCCCAGTCACATCACAATCAGAATACATGATATTTTCCTCAGTCGTTAATAAATATAGGGGCCATGAGAAAGAGATCCTGTTCTCGTCTCTTTTTTATGCCATGTCTCCTTCCTTCTGTTTTCTCCCGAGTCAAATAAACACAAAGGTATTCATCTGATACTAAATTGTCTCCCCCTCACAGATTTGGTAGAGAAATTGGTCAAACTACAAGAAAATATTTTAAGCTCATCTCCTGGGGGGGGGGGAAAAGGGTTAAAAATCAAATGTATTTTATTAGTTATATGAGTAAATAAAGTATTTAAACTCATCTTTCAGATTGTACAAGTTCAACCTCTCAGCGATTACAGTGCTGTCTACTAAGAAAATATGCTATGTCCGAGACATACCTCTTATGTTTCAATTCCCCCTTTGCCTCCTGCAAGCCTCTTCATAATAAAACCTAGTCTTGTAGTTTCATATGCCACCAGTGTCTCTTGCCTCTCCCTCTTTCCATGCCCTGGGCACACGTTTTCTAACTAGTCACTGGTCATCTTCCCCAGGATGCCCCTCAACACCTCCGGCTTGACACACCCAAACCTGAACTTGCCTCCCCTAGGCACAACCCACTCACTCCCCTTCCCTCCCATTCTCCAAGTCTTCTCCATCCCAATACTGCTGAAAGGAACCCTGTGGTATATTTGCTTATATTTGACTTTGGGACAAGGTATTTATGTACACAATGTATCTCTATACTAGATGCAAGTTCTTTCAGAGTAGGACCTGTGTTTGATTCCTCTTTATAATCATCACATCGTATAGCAAGTGCCTTACCCGTTGGAATACGCACTAAATATTTATTTCATGAATGGAGTGAACACTCAGCCTTCAGCGTTGGTGGCAGTGAAATCAAAGGGCCCCAAATGAATGGAGAAGAACTGTAACACGATTATGGCAAAGTCGAGGGCAGGGGGAAGGAGGAACAATGCCCTTTCCAAATGCCTTACAGAGTGCTAGTCGTTCTAAATGTTTAATAAGGCATGGTTGACTGACTGACGAATAAGGTTCATCCCCTCTGGAAAGTAGTTGGAGTGGTGGGGTGATGGCATTTTCTTTTCATTTGCCCCAGGGACACAGAGTCAGGAGCAAGCAAGGGGACATATTATATAGACTTTCTGGCAAGTGTTATGCACAATGGATCCCAAGTTTCTGCCCCTGCTGAACTGCCACAGACATATATAATGTCTACAAACTTCAGATGAAAGGTGATAGGTCAACGCCATCCCTATCACAGTGTTTCCTTTTCCCACTCACTATACCATGAGCTTCCTAAGAATGAGGATCTACCTTCTTTATTACTTAATTCATTCATCTTTATAACCATGATGCCTGGCACACTGGTGCTCAATAAATATGTGTGGAACAGCAAATGTTTCTCGGAGCTTAATATAGATGAGGTTAAAAATACTCCTAGAAGGACACTCAATTATTAAGAAAAACTATTAATCAGCTGTTTTTTTAAGGTTTGCAGAAAATGGTCCTAGAAGTAATAGGCCTAAACTAATTTAAAAAAAAAAAAATTAAATCAGAGTAGTTCTCCTCTTTCACAGTGTGTTCGCCAGACCACCTGTATCAGAATTATCAGATTCATGTGCCCCCACTCCCAAATGACTGAATGTTCTTCTTTGAGATGAGCATGGGCAACTCACTTTTTTGAAGATTTTATTTATTTATTTATTTATTTATTTTAAAGATTTTATTTATTTATTTGAGAGAGAGAATGAGAGAGAGCATGAGAGGGAAGAGGGTGAGAGGGAGAAGCAGACTCCCCGCTGAGCAGGGAGCCCGATGCGGGACTCGATCCCGGGACTCCAGGATCATGACCTGAGCCGAAGGCAGTCGCTTAACCAACTGAGCCACCCAGGCACCCGAAGATTTTATTTATTTGAGAGGGAGAGAGACAGAGTGACAGAGACAGTGAGAGAGAGAGAGCAAGAGCAGGGAGGAGAGGGAGAAGCAGGCTCGCTGCTGGGCAGGGAGCCTGACGCGGGGCTCAACCCCAGGGCCCTGGGATCGTGACCTGAGCCGAAGGCGGACACTTAGCTATGGAAAAGAGCCAAGAAGTATTCTCACTCTGGGGTCCTGAAGCATAGGACAGATCTCTTTGTCTTAGATGGCATAGAGCCAGGAAATGGGGCAAGGTGGCCTCACAAGATTCTGGATACTTTGAAAAACAGATTCTCTATCATCCCCCTCAAATTCAACATGCACAGGAACAAAACTCTGGACCTGTCATTTCTGTGCCGGTGATGAAAATGGCTCGACTGTTTTCCTTTTCAGCTGCTCTTTCTTCTGTGCAGTACATCCAATATTCTTGAATGCCTACTTAGTGCAAGGCCTGGGCAAGATACTTTAGAAGAAACTTGGAATACAATTCAACCGTCTGCAAGAAGTTCACTACCCAGGACATGCTAGGAGAGATAAGCACATGAAAATTGGGGAGCAATTCAAAACATGAGGAGAAAAGTCAAGAGAAAGTATTTGTTTCACGTGTGAATAATCATGCAAACAACATCTCAGGATATTCTGAGGGGAGTGATCATTTCAAGCTGGGAGTCCATTTGAGCCCCCTCTCTAAGACGGGCGAAGATTTGGAAAAGCAGAAAGGTAAAGGAAAGGTGTGTCCAGGAATGGGAATGGCACGAGTGTGTTTTAGATTAGGAGGGGTGGGGGTTAACAGAGAAAGGTGGGAAGTAGATGAGTAAGTTGGAGACCTGCCTCTGGGGGTGGTTGTAATGCCATGCCACGAGAATTTTAGACATTGTCCTGCAGGGAAATTGGAGGATTGGGAGTCAGTGCAGTTTGGAGAAAGCAGTGTTTTAACAAGATTAAGTGTTTTAACAAGACGGCAGTTTTAGGATGATGTTTAAAGAAGGGCTAAAGTGGAAGAAGGGCTCTTCCACTTCTACAGTGAATGAATGTCTGACCAAGTTTGGAAATAAGGAACTTGGAGTAATGAGCTCAAATGAGAGAGAGGTCGGCATGGCCTTGGCCTTGTATTCCAGAGAGAAGAGCTAGTGCCTCCGTTAGGGATGACAGCCTGATTAGATGGATTGTCTTCTTCAGAGAGATGCAGAAAACATCTTAACCTAACCCTCAGTCAAAAATTAGGCATGTCATGGAGATGGGAGGGAGGTGTCTCCTAGACAGTTGGCAATAGACGCTGGCCTCCAGGAGAACCACAGAAAACTGCAGAAAGTGATCGATGAGGACGTACTTCCGGAAAAGGGGACAAGATGAAACCTCAGCTCAGATATGAGGAAAAACTGGAGGGAAGCTTGCTAATAAACACCTTATCACAGCCCGAACATGGGGGTGATTTGCGCACCTGGGTCTGGGCCTCCTGGAGCTATGTGGGCAGGAGGAAAGCATCTACGGGGCCGAAGTGTTTGGCAGAGGGTGGAAAGAGCATCTCCCACAGGTGGCCTCTGTGACAGACCCCTACGTGGTGGGCGTGTGGGCTGGCAGGGAGAGCAGCATGACCACATGCATGGGGAGAAGGAGCCGTCACTAGTGGAGAGGAGAGGCTGAGTCTGTGAGGACCTCGTTCCTGCCTGGGATTCAAGTTTCCACGAGCTTGTCGCCAGTTCTGCCCAGGAATGTTCTCTACCTGGGGAAGCAGAAGCCGAAATGGGGAGTCACGACGCCACAGCCACAGGTACAAGATAGCAATGGGACATGGATTCTTCTGGCAGCTCTAGGGTCCTGCAGGGCAGAAGGCTGTCACGTGGAAGCAGGAGGGTAGAAACAGTCATGAGGATGATGCTGGCAAATACTTACTGAGTGCTTATTATGTGCCAAGCACCATACTAAGCTCTTTACGCATTCTGTTCCTTTAAATCCCCATACTAAACTTAAGAGGCACTATTATTATCCCCAGATGAGGAGACCGAGGCTCAGAGAGGTTAAATAGCTTGTTTATATGTATAGCCTGGGTTCCTCAACACTGCCAGACACCTCATGACTCGCTCCCATTTTTTGTTTTGTTTTGTTTTGTTTTGTTTTTTTGGTCTGAAAAAGACACTCAGGGGAAGACCGGAGGCACATAACTGACTCTCCTGCAGGTTACAGGCCTCTCCCATAAGTGTGTACACTCACAAACAGAGGCCTTGACCAAAGCCCATGCACAGCTAAGTGAAAATCTTGTCGTCCAGATGACATCCTGTTGCTGGCAAAGGGAAAAAAATAAATTTGCGAAGCTTTAGATGTAGCCATTGTCTCCATCAGAGGCAAGACCATCTCTGTAATGATGAAAAGCACCATAATTTTAACCTTGTTATTGGACTAAGCACAATTTACGCTAGTGATGGGAGAAAAAGAAAAGATTTATGAGATGTAAGATAAAAAGATAAACTCTTGTCCCTTAGCGGCTATTAGAAACATTGCCAAAATACCATAAATGTGTGAAAGATGACATGATTATTTTTGCATTTCCACTGGGCATTTCCTACATTGCAGGAATTTACAGGGACAGAAGTCCCCAGTACAGATGGTAGAGCTGGAGGGGAAAGGAGGAAGAGTGAGCAGCCACATGCCCAGCTCCTCCTCCAAGGCGGGGGCCCCAGTGGCCAAGCCCCAGGTGGGGACGGCTGGGGAAGGCAGGTGGCTTTAGGTGTGGACAGCACACCCAAGCTGCCTAAGGTGCAACACCTGCCAGCATCCTCTTTCTGTCCCACCTCTAGCCACCTGCGATTAGGGCAATTTTGGTGGCAATACCCTGTCCTGTGTTTCATCCGGATTTGGTGTCAGATTCTGGTCCACCCCAAGATCTGGAACGTGAGACAGCGGCCAGGGCGGTGAAGGAGGCACAAGGAGAACAAGATGATGTTCATCTACCTGTCCCCCAAAGCCCATAAACAGAAGCTTCCAAGAAGTTAGGGCCGCCAGCCTGGCCCCAAGGAGCCACGGAAGGTTTCCTTTTAAAAGAGAAAGGAAATAGACACCGGAATGTGGTTTAACTGAAACCAGCTTGAAATCAGCCTTGCAGCTCGCCAGCCTGGACGGGTTATCCTGGAAGGGGCATCATCGACACTAACATCTGAAGGCCTGCTCACAGGAAGCTGGTCATGACTCGGGCTGCTGAGTCAGGTCCAAGATCCGGGCTGTGTGGGGCCTGGGGTTACATCAGGTAATGGGTCCAGTGGCCATCCTCATGAGCAGGAAGTAAATTTGGGCATTGACCTCTGGAGAAACTTTTTTTTTTTTTAAGATTTTATTTATTTATTTGAGAGAGAGAATGAGCACATGAGAAGGGGGAGGGTCAGAGGGAGAAGCAGACCCCCCGCTGAGCAGGGAGCTCAATGCGGGACTCGATCCCGGGACTCCATCCCAGGACCCCGGGACCATGACCTGGGCAGAAGGCAGTCGCTTAACCAACAAAGCCACCGAGGCGCCCAGATATAGATTTTTTTTCTTCTTAAACCGTTATTTTTTTTTTTAAGATTTTATTTATTTATTTGAGAGAGGGAGAATGAGGGAGAGCACATGAGAGGGGGGAGGGTCAGAGGCAGAAGCAGACTCCCCGCCGAGCAGGGAGCCCGATGCGGGACTCGATCCCGGGACTCCAGGATCATGACCTGAGCTGAAGGCAGTCGCTTAACTGACTGAGCCACCCAGGCGCCCCTGGAGAAACTTGATAGCAGTCTTGGTTTTAGTAAGCCAGGACAGCAACTATTAGGGAAATTGGGGTTCCCCGATTTGCTCATCTTGGGTGGCATCAATCATTTATTTCTTCAGCACAGGGCTATGCACCTCATGGGTCTGTGATATAGAAGCCCGCTGACTGCTTTAGGTTTCACTTTGCACAAACCGAGCGTCATTGCAGTCGATCCCTATCTCTCCAATACAGATATTAAGAGAATGAGTTACCAAACACCCGCAGATTGCTTGGGGTGTCCTAAAGAGAGATGCCACGTGCATAGGTGCCACGGAAGTCATCCTGTGAAGTAGCAACGTGAAGGCCTTGCATGGGTAGAAATGAGGGCCATGTGCCGGAACTGCTGGACTGCATCGTGGTGCCTCCTGTATCTAATCAAGGGAGTACTTGAGCTGCTCTAGTCCCTATTTAAATTTAGGCTGCAAGTGGAAAAACAGTTTTTACAACTCTAAATGCACTTTCTACTACAGAGAATGGTGACTGGAGCAAAAGCAAAAATAGCTGCTCACACCATGCTCTGAGAAAATCTAAATCTGAAAATGATCATTTTTATTTGCATGCTACCAAATAAGGACACGGGGGAAGCAGTGAGTCACCAGTGTTCTAGCACTTACCAGATTCCAACATGCTGTGAGGGTGTTCTTTAAAATGAGATTTGGACATTCTAAAATTTACATGAAGCTTCCAACACCAAGCCCCCCCCTCCCCGAGACATGTAACCGTAAGTTCGGAAAAATGGGCCGAATCACGACTTTGCAGAATAGTTAGGCTGCTGCTCTGATGAATGAGTTCAATACTTTGAGAACCTCACATATATGGGACTAACACTTCACATCTGAAGAGTACCTTAGACTTTTAAAAGTCCTTTCACCTACATCACCTCATTTGATCACATTGGATGCTCACAAAATCCTCAAGGCAAGGTGTTTGTAAGTGTGTGGTTGTCATATTAAACTATCATTGAACCGTGGGGCTTTTTGTAGAGACAGGAAGAATCGCTGTGGGAAGGGAAAAAAGGAACAAACAAATGAAAACTAGGGGATTTGGAGATCTAAGCTCCCTGTTAACATTTTGCGTGGCCCCCATACAAACCCAAGTTCTTAAAGTGCCAAAACCCAGCTTGCAAGCTAAGTGTGTTTTCTTCTTCTCTATGCTTTCAGAAGACAGTTTAAAGAGAGTTAGGGAATGTTCTGGCCTTTTGTTTTGAAACTTCCTCTGCTTGTTGTCTCCTTGTCTGCAGACTGTGAGATTGGTCTATTTGCTTTAAACAGACTGAACAACCTCTAAAATAAGCAGACTTCTATGACGGGCTGCCTCATTTTGGATGTGCAAAGATGTTTACTGAGCTTCTCATCTAAGACTTGATTCTTCTCTCAGCGTGACACAGTTAAGGGTTTAAAGGGGGTGCGCTGTCTGCATGTTTTAGAAGACGGCAGAAGAAAAATGCCTCTGTTCTACAGCATGATCAGGTATCTGCATCTCCCCAAGGATTTTTCATGAACCTTAGAAGGAAATCTGTATTATTCGGGTTCCCGAGGGCAAATCACTCTTGCCAAGAGACCACTGAGCGGTTTTCAAAGATGGAAAACATTTCTTGTGTTCCTAGTAACCAGTTTAGACCTGGGTCAGGTTGGGGGTTCAAGACTTTCATGAAACCAAGGAAAATCATTTTCTGGAGAGTTTTAGATAATTACCATAGGTTTTATATATTAACTTACAGCAAAATAATGAAATAAACAAATGAATTTATATCCACATTGCCCCCTGCTTCATTGTACAGAGAGAAAGGAGTACTAAAGAGGGGGAGTGAAAGAGACTGCCAAGCAAGGATGTTTATACTTCTGTCCATCCCCCCACGACCACCCCAACTTATCACCCATCTTTGTGCAACACAGCTCACTGTGTGTGGGCTCCTCCCCCCCCCCCCCCCCCCCCCCCCCCCCCCCGGGGAAAAGAGGCCATGAGGGTGAGCAAGTCAGGGGTGTTGGGCATCAGGACATCAAACAGTAGATCATAATAGAAATCAGGGTTCAGGACACAAGGGTCCTGGTCCTGCCTCTATCTCTAATTATTTGTGTGACTTTGGTCAACGCATTCTCCCTCATTCATCTGTAAAACCAGAGGTTAGACTAAGTGTTCCCCAAGCTAATAGCTCCTAAAAATTAAGATTGTCTTGGTAGGGACCATGTAAAGAGGTTGTGAGGCAAAGTATGATTATCCCTGTTAGCTGTAAAAGAATAGAGCTGGGAGGTGGTGTGAAAATCACCCGCAAGGAAGCCTTGTGATGGGTTGGAAAACCATACAGAAACATAGAATTGTGTGCAGTGTATACCATGCACGGAGGTCTATGAGGCAATATAAAATGGGACTCGTATAAGAAAGTCCACACCTTAAAGCAGAAAAGTCAGGCTTTTGAACTGAAGCTGTGCCCTATTCCTTTATACAATCTCTCCGCATGATAATGTAGCACCTTGTGCACACAATTAAATGTCAGCCACAGAAAACATTTCCCTTGGCTTTGTTGTTTCAGAACGGGATTCTTTTGTCCTCAATATAATGGATATGCAGAAACAATGACAGAACAGAGATATTTTCTAAATCGATGACAAACACACTGCTGCTTCCTCCCTCCCTCCTTCCTCCTTATCCCCACCCCCCAAAATAAATCATTGTTCAGAAAAAAAAAAAAAAAATTCCATTGTCTATTGTCCACGGAGATCAAGATCTGCCTAGGAACAGCTCTGGCGGGCTCGCAGTGGCCCCAAGCAGCCGGTAGGTGGCGCACGAAGGCAGCGCAGGCGGGAACGCGGAGCTGATCCGGGCTCGGTGGGGAGAGGGGAGCAGGGGTCCCGCCGCCCCCACCTCCGCCCGCCCGCCGTCTTCCACCCCCTCCTCACGTGCTAATTGCTGGATACTCTACTGAGACTTGGGTTAGGGGAGAAGAAAGCGGGAATGGGAGGCGGGGAGGGGAGGTGGGGAATCCGGTTCCGAATACACAAAGGCTCCGGGGTCTCGCTACCCGGGAGCAGGGCGCCTCCTCTCTTCCCTCCCCCCGCCTCGCCCCGGGGCCCTGGCTCCCGCCAAAAGAGCGAACCGACCACTGGGAGGAAAATGGTGATCTGGGTGCGGAGCCCCACGCGGCGGGCTGCCGGGGCTCGCCAAAGCCTGGCCGCCTCCCTCCCCGGCTCAGCCATCCCGGGCTTCGGAGCCCCGCTGCACCACCCCAAACTCTGTCCAGCCGAGCGTGGGGCTGCCTTCCGACTCGGGGTCTGCCCAGGCAAGCGCCTGGAGGCACGACCTGCCCGCGGGGCCTGGGCCCCGCCAACGGGGTCCGGCCGAGCCCCGGAGCAGGAGGGTCCCCCGTGGGTGCCTGGGCCCGGCTGGCGCCATCAGCAGGCCTCCTTCGGAGAGGAGCCGACAGACCCTGCCCCTCCTGCGCTGGGGGCTTTGGCGCTGTCAGTTCACGCGGCGATGAACCGGCCACGCGGTCGTACGACCCCCAACCTCTGTCTAGTAGAACATGGTGTTAAGATTCCTGATGGCCCTGAAGTCAGAGGCCTGGGTTGAAACGTGAGCATTAACACCTGGGGCTTTGTGACCTTGGGGCTGTTCCTAAACTCCCCAGTCTTCCATCTCCCTAGCTATAAAATGCGGCAATAATACTTACCTCATAGGAATGTTGTGAGGATTTTTTAAAAGTGGTACTTAACTTAGCAGGAGGCCTGGCTGCAGTAACTATTATTATTAACAACCTGACTCTCCTTGGAGGGGGAGGGAGATGCACAGTTTGCTGCCCTTGAGACAGATCTGGCGTCATTATTGCTAGACAGGAGAAGGGTTGGAAGACGAGAGCCAAGGGAAGGTCTTCAGACTGGCCACTTCTAGCAGAAGATGCCATGGATCTCTCTGTGTCCTCAGCCACAGGCCCTCCTCCTGCCGCTGAGGCTGGGCTGTGGCTAATGTTAGGTTCTCTTCTTCCTCTCCCTGGATATACATTCTCACTGGTTTTATGCCCTCTCCTCCTTCGGAGAGTTCTGAGAGAGCACATCACATGGGTTTTTGGAGTCAGAACACCCCCAGGTAGGAATCCTGGATCCCTCATTTGCTAGCTGTGAAACTGGGCAGGTCATTTAAGGTCCCTGAGCTTCAGTTTGCTCCTCTAAAAACGTCGGTCTGATTCTTACCTCACAGGGTTTCTGTGAAGACTAATGGAGATGGTGTACATAAACTGCCTATCATGGACTATCTCTTCAGTAAATTAAAAATTTTCCATTTTACAGTTGAAATTAGGTTAGATTGTCTTGCAGAATATAATGGAAGTTCACTGGAATTTCCACAGCCATTCAGCAAAGGTGAACCCAGCAACCGCTAACAATTAGCTTCTCTACTCCCATCTGAGTCAGCAAAGCTTATTTCCCCTCCAGGAAAAGAGCAGAAATCCAGTGAGGGCACATTCTCCCTCAGAGCCTCACAGGTATAATTCAGACACTTAAATAGGCTTGCAAACTCTTTGGGGCCACCCGGTGCCCATTTTAGAGCGATACTCCAGCTGGAATGTTCTTTAGGGACAGGTCTTGCTTTAAAGTTGCATTCTAAGCCGTGGTGTGTGCCGGGCTCATTGGTGCCTTGGTGACTCCTTAGTACCGACCACATGTGGGCTGCTGCCAAAGCGGAAGTGTGGTGGCTGGGGTGTGGCACGCAGCCACCCCCTGCCTGAGGCCGGTGGGAGGTCAGGAGCTGTTGACCCTTCTCTAAGAGGACACTTGGGCATTCCCATGAGCATCAGAATTGTATAGCTCTTGGGAGAAGCTCAGTCAACGGGTGGACCAATTCCCATGGGCAGTGGTACGGCCAATAGGCAGCTTTCAAGATGGCCCCCAAACCTTGCCTCCTGATATTCACGTCCTGGTGTAGTCTCCTCCTATATTAAACAGGGCTGACTTGTGTAACCCAAGTGAGTATTATAAAATGACAGTGTGTGACTTCCAAGGCTAGCACAGAAAGCACATTGTGGCTTCTACTTGGCTCTCTCTTCTAGCACTCACTGTGGGGAAAGCTGACCACTATGTCATGAGAATACTCAAGCAGCTCTATGGAGTGCTCCATGTAGCAAGGAACAGGCCTTTTGCCATCAGCCAGCACCAGCTTGCCAGCCATGTGAGGGCATCATCTTGGATGAAGTAGATCCTCTCACCCCAATCAAGCCTTCAGATGACTGCAGTCTTGGCTCACATCTTGGCCACATGAGAGACCCTGAACCAAAACCACACAGTTAAGCCATCCCTGAATTCCTGACTCACAGAAAAACTGTGTGAGATCAAATAAATAAATAAATAAATAAATAAATAAATAAATAAATAAATAAAAATTTAGGCTTATTTGAAGGGTAGAGATGTTGTATTCGATGTATTAGTACTAGATGACTAATTCAGCAACATTCAGGAGAGCCATAGGGTTTCCATCGGCTAAGGTGGGGCGGGTAGTGAGGGTCCTGCCCCCTCACTTCTGTGAATACAGTTCCATAGACATGTCTGAGTCTAAAAGCCCTTCGTTGACCTCATCGGAAGGCCCCCTTACCTCCAAAGGATCTGGGGGGAAAGCTCAAGCTAGAGTCTCCCAGCAGGACTGAGTTACTAGTAGCCTTAACCTTTGTTTTTGAGAAGGGTTGAGGGTAGGGCATTCCCTCCCCTCCCTGCCCCTCCTCCCCATGGCCGGTTCTGGCACTTGGCCCAGGTATAAAATCGCCAGCACTGTCGCTGCTTTTTGGTCTTATTATGAGTGTGTCTGTTCCGCTGTGCTGGTTGTAGCGTGTCGCGGGGGGAATGTGAGCACAGAAAAGGAAGCTATGTCAGATCTTTTCACTCCTCATGTTAGAAGCCTGCTGCTGAGTAGCCTGTAGGTCGGGTGGGAAAAGACAGGTTACCATGTCCTGAGGGGTGTGGAACCAGGCTACTTCATGTAACTATGAAAGTTCCAGTGGTCAGGTCACTTTGCTTCTTCCTGAAGTCTCCTGGTCATTTCTGTCAGTTATCTGTAGACAGAAACGTGTGGCTGAGGCCGTGCCCCTAAGTGGCGGACTCAGTCTTGTGCCCCGACTCTGCCTAGTAGGGGTCTCATACTTTTCCACTGTTAGTCATCGTTAGGAATCACATGTTTCATTTCAGCAGAATGAATTACAGTGATTTACTAGGTAATAGCCTTGAGCTGACCAAATGCAACTTGAGATCCTGTTCTTTCATGAAATACCTGCCAGTGAGTATAGTGAACTTATAATTTTGTTAAGTCTAAGCAAATCCCAGTATCTGACTGGGCATCTCTACCGTTCAGAGGTCTGAGGCTGTTTTGTACAAATCCTTACACTCCCTAGATCTAGGGCCCTAACAGTGTTGGCTTGTCAGGAAACCTCCACCTCTTGAAAGCCATCCTGATCCCCTAAAAATCCATTTCTTATTTTTGATGTGATTCTAAGTTTCAGTTTTTTATTTTTTTCAGAAAGTTTTATTTCTGCTATATTTTTAGATTCAAAAGTATTTATTTAAGGTGAACAAATGATACAGCATACACAACTGCTGGAACTGCTTTTAATTGAGAACAAGAAAGGAATACCTAAGACAAGAATATGCAATTACCACACTTATTGTTTCCAGTGAATTTTTGTCAAGTTTGTTTGTCTTATTGTTAATGTGATGATACAGCAATCCTTGGAAAAAGAATAACATTTGCGTTAAAGAACAAATCTAGATAAAAATGGAAAACAGAGTTAGCCACAGCCCACAAGGCCTTCTTTGGGAAGAACTCTTGAAGAAAAACCAACTCATGCTTCACAGAAGAATATGGTGCTGTCATTCTTCCCTTTATAGTGCCAGAGTGTTCCTGAACAAAGGCCTCGAGGCATTATCAACTCGTCATCTATTTTTTGATGTGATTTCTATTTTCAGGACCCTGCTTTCCTCCCTCTTTGTTCCTGATGCATCTGGTCACTGGTGCCTTCTACTTTGGTCCTATCATATTTAATGTGACCAGCCCCCACCTGGAGAGGTCACCATGGTGACCACGAGTCAGATGGGCAGGGTCCTTGTCCACCCACAGGAGCAGAGGAAGACTTCAAGGATCCACCCACTCAGGTCAGACAAGCTGGAGGTATGTGGAGTCCGAAGGATGATAAGGTTGTTTCATATGAACTGGGAAGGAACTGGTAGAATATCGGTATCATCCAAACTCTGGATATTGTTTAACAAACAAACACAACACTTTTTTTTTCTTTTGCTGGGATTTCTAATTGGACAGTACACAAGTCCCAGTGTGTAACCTAATCAAAAATAGCTATTATATAGTGCTTAGAAATTTACATAGCTACCAATCTTACAGGGCAAAGGAAAGAAGAAACTGAGGGTATTTATGTTTCGCTGATAAACGATGGAGTGGAGTGTCTCTAAACATGTCTGCCAGGTCAAAAATTCTGTAGCTTAGATTCTATAAATAAATTTAATCTGATTTTAATATTTATTCATTCAGTCACACATTCAACAATTGTTTAAATGTCTATTCTATACTAAGCACAGATATATATTAATGAATAAAACAGACATGGATCCCTCCTTATGAGTCTACTGGCAATCAACCCACAAACAATTCTAAGTAGACTCACAACTGCGTACATTCTGGGGGAAAATTTAAATGGATTCAGACATAGAAATAACATGGCGTGCCTGCATAGATAGGGGGATTAGTAATGACTTTTCTCAGAAGAAAACATTTAAATCAACATCTGAACAATAAATTGTTCAACATACTCACTCTAGCCACATGTTGATATTCCAGGAAAAAACACAGTGTGGGCAAAGACCCTGAGACGAAAAAAGCGTGATGTGTTTAAAGAGTAGAACACTCTGGATATAGAAATTTGCAGACTAGGGAACATGCTAAATCTTAGCTTGTCAGGTTTTGATTGGGTAATTTAGTCTGGCCACCCGACCAGTTTTTAAATCCCCTTCACAATACTCCCTCTAAATAGCCAATCACCTTGTACTTGAGTCTCTCCACGAGAGGGAATGTACTCTGTCTTGGAGTATCCATGCCAGTTTAGGTTAAAAAATATGAATTTGTTCCAACAAGGAAACTGGAACTGGAATCATGAATTGTAGTCACGGGCCTGCACCTGAGGAAGTTTTCAAGTTGAAATGTAAGAAGCTACTTAGATAGCTGTATTTACCTTTCTTTATTATGTGGAGTGCCAAGGACATACAGCAGGATTTCAAGTTCATCATTCTTTTCTAGGAGAAAAAAAAAATATGAGAATGATAAGACAGCCCTTGTGAACTTGCCACACTTTTCTATTGTAGCAAAATTCATGTCGGTGTCCTAGCAAACCAACAATTGCACAATAAGGTCAGTTGTACCCTTGAAAGACAGTTGTGTGTTTGGGCTAGAGTGGTGAGGTGGGAGTGACTTTCCTGTAGTGTTTGTGGTACCTCACGGAGAGGAAGTACACGTATCCACCAAGTTTACAAGAGTCTTTGATAATGTGAGTTGACTTACCCATGGCCTATTATTGATCTGACTATAGAAAGTCAATGGGATTCCATAAAGATTCTGCCACTTATTTGAAAATATTCCCCACAGCCAGTCTACACCACTAATAGTTTGACTGGGTTGGGTATTTGTTTCAGAGTACATCAAGAAACCTACATTTCAAGGTGTTAGGGAGGTATGTCCAACTTGACAACTCATAGGCGACTCTCTCTGAAAGCCATTTACGAAGTGATCTGGTGACTGCTAAGCTACCCTACCTGAAACAGTCTTCAAAGGATTTTGGACCATACTGCAGAGTTATAATACTGCTAAGGGTGTGAAAAGTCAAAGAGCTGACCAGGATTAAATGCTAACCCATGCAATGAAATCCTACTGGTAGTCAAAAGAATTTCACCGGAAAAGTAAAAGAGAAAACCTCCATTGGATTTTGCTTCTCAGATAGCAGTAATGCTCTAAAAGTATCAAAGAAGTAGAAAAATAAGCCCCCAAAAATTCAGGCTATCTTAATGAGGCTGGCAGGTGGAGCATGGTATTTATATGGCACTTCGTTCTAGACCAGACTAAAAAAATCTAGAGACCACCACCGCAAATATCACACCCAACTTCTTGAGCCAGCTCATGAGGTTCACCTACTAGACCTGCTTCATATTAAGGGATAAGACAGATTCACTAACATGCCTGGAATGCAGCCAGCTCACCAGGACTGAAGGGATCTCTACTGGGCCAACCAAATGTCAAGAAAGAAATGTCAATAGCATGCTCTTAAAGTTGCCCTGTGATGAGCTGAGGTGGGACAACTCCAAGGAGTAGGCCAAAGGACTCCTTTCAAGATCTGCTTGAGCATGACTTTTGTGATGACTTCTAGTGACGACAGTTTGGCCAAGAAAGCAACAGACCTTGCTGGCCAACCACAAGGTGAAGTGGAGCTGATCCTTCTGAGCAGAGACATCTGACAGCTGGCTCCCAGAGAGAGCCCATCTAGAAAGAGCAACTGGCCCTGCAAACAAAGATTGGAATTGGAAGCCACAGGTTAGTCCCTGCCGTTTATGTATGTTACTTATGAGAATACTGCCCGGCACCTAGCAGTAGGTGCTTAATAAATGTTAGCTCTATTGTCAGTCTTTAAGGCCCCTTACAGGAAAGTGGAGTTCATATGATAGTTTGCCATTAACCGGTCCCTGCTCATATTCTGCCATTTACTACTGAACACGAAGGGCAGATTATTAAGAATGTTTAATACCAGTTCTTTCCTCTGTCAGATGCAAATAATAATACTTCATGGATTTTATGAAAATTAATAAAATAATAGGCATAAAACACCAACAGTTGTGCCTGGTATTCTGTCGGGGCTCCATAAATGTTGTTATTAGTCCCTGGTGGCCGAGGGTCTGGCAGAGGTGTCTGATAGAAATTTCTGTGATGAGAGAAATGCTCTATGGGTTGCCCACTATGGTAGCCACTAGCTACCTGTGGCTAGTCAGCACTTGGAAGGTGGCCAGTGCAACTGAAGAGCTAAATTTTTAATTTCATTTCATTTTAATGAAACTACCCAATTATGGCGTGGGGCTAATGTGTTGAACGGTGCAGACTTTTCAGTATCAGTATCAAATCAGTAGTCTGACTACTGACTTCGTTGTTTAGCCCTCAGTCTGTCCTCTTCATATCCTGTCTGTTCCCGTGGCTTGTTGCCTGTGAGTATCTCCACCAGGGGTTGGACAAGAGTGAAAAGAGGATGTAAAATGCGATTTGGGCAGGTCGGTTATTAGCAGGAGTAAACCAGTGGCGAAAGAAAACCTTTAAGTCATCTTTTCTCCACCATTTTTACAGTCTCTAAGTCCACAACTTGTTTTGAAACTCAGCCCCTCCTCCTCTGCTTCTCCCAAGGCTGCTAGCTCTATGATAAATAGCATCCTGTGCCCTCCCTGCTCTCTCCCCCATTCCTGCTCACATTCCTCTCTGTCCATGTCCATTCTTTCCTGAAAGTTGGGTGGGAATCTCTATTCAACAGCCCACCTGCCCGGACCCTATGTCCAACTACAGGAAGTAGTGGTTTTAGAGACTCTTGGGGAATGATTCCTGTAGACACACACACACCTTTTTCAGCCCAGAAGTCCCCTAGCTGCACCTTGAACCTTAGTGACGTCAGGATGAAAGTGAAGGGGCTGCAAAACAAGCCAAGTCCGCTCTCCATATTAAGTCCTGCTACTTCTCAGCTTTGCCGAGTCCTGCGGCACCCGGGTTGGTTACAATAGACATGACAACAATCTTCCCTGTGGTTTCTGCTTCCTGGTGACAGCCTGTCCCAGTGACCTCCCTTGGTCAGGAGAGGATCCTTCTTTGTTGGGGCCCTTATGACTAAATTTATGGCTCTTTTATTAGGTTGGCAGGTGCTTTAAGTGAGGGAGTAAAGGAGCAGCACGATTTGCATGTAGCTCAATACAGGAAACAAGGACGTGGAAAAATTTATCCACAATCCTTTTCTGCTAAAAGTTTGCAAAATTCTTCAGGTATCATTGGGAGGGAGGCTCCTCCCTGCTTCAAGCCTAGATTTCGGGTACGTTAAGGCTGGAAGGGTTTTCTAGATCATGAAAACTCCTACTGGTAGGAAAAGGAACCTAGAGAAAAAGTTTAAATAACATGCCCAAAAGATCACACATTGCAAAGCTAGTTAGAAGAGCCCCAGGACTAAAGGCTGGATCAACCAATTTCCCCAGATTTCACCTCTCTCTCTCTCTCTCTCTCACTCTCTCTCTGTTTCTGTCTCTCTCTCTCTCCCCCTTGACCATTTTCAAAAGGGACCGTCTTTGGTGGGCCTAGGGAAAAAAAACCAAACCAGTTCATCTCTGAAAGACACAAAGAAGATTGGCAACCTATTTGCAAGCTTCCCTTTTTTTTCTTTTAAGATATTTAGTATTCTGACTTTGCCCAGGAAATAGAGAAGAAAAAAAAGAGAGAGAGAGAGAATCAGATATCTTTTAAAAGCAAAACAAATAAAGAAAACTGCTTTTGAAAGAAAAGTGGTTGTGTGTGTGTGTGTGTGTGTGTGTGTGTGTGTGTGTGTAGGACCAGGGCCATGTATCTTTTGGGAGTAAGCTAAATAAAAACATAAATGGCCTTCCCATTAAGTGGAACATATAGAAGGACACCTTCTTTGCCTATTCCGGTCCTTAAAAACCTGAACAACGACAGTGTGGGGTAGATGATTCACACCACTGCCGGCCCTGGGTCTCTGCTTTGCCCTATATTCTGCGAGATCATCCCATTTCCTTTGGGCTTCTCCTGGCTCTCCCCGAACCCTTGCCAAGTCGGCTCTCTTCCATTATTAGTCATTCTAATAAACACTTCTAATAAACACAAACCCTATAAACCAATCCAGGATGCTGCTTTTGGCTCTTACATGCTGCCTTTAGAAAAGACTGATCCCTGCATTAACTTTGTCATCTGTCCTGGAGAAACCCAGCTGCGATCTCTAACATATTCTGTTGCAAGCTGCAATATAATGGACATATTTAATGTACGTTCTCTTGTTAAATGGAATCTGCATTCCTAAGTGAACTAAAAATGCTTAATTATTAATAAGTCCCCCAGGGATTGGTGACATTTGGGATGATTTTATCATGCTGTAGATATTTAACAACATAATGTGTATGGTGGTGTCTAATCCAACTCTTTCATTTAAAAGAACATTCCCTCCCAATTCGTTTCAACTCATATGCCATGTAGATTATTAGTCCCTGAACATCCAGCCCCAGGTGGGGGAAGAGGGAAGTTCCTGAGGAGTGACATGGGATTGGAGCGGGGGCTTCAGGGAAGGGAGGGCCGGGAGGAGTCACCGAAGATCTGGAATTGGTTTGGGGTGGACTATACACCAGCTGCTTTCATTCGCGTGGAGGCAATGGCTGCAACAGACAGAAGTTTCTGGAAAGATCAAAGGACTAGGTGCCAGGCTTCTAGTCCTGCGTGAATTTGCTGTGCAACTCTGAGCAAATCGCTTAACCTCTCAGAGATCGAGTTTTTTCACATATTTGAAAGGGATCACTACATGTTCCTTAACCATCTGAATTAAGTGCAATATATAGGAAAGGACTTCCAAAAATTAAAACACTTTATAAGGAATATATTCAAAGATGAAGAAGAAGGAAATAGCATTTACTAAGCACTCTCTGTGAACTGGGAGTTGTGCTCAATACTTTTATAAACATGAAGTCAATTTGTCTTAGCAAAAAAAAAAATGTGAGATTGGCATGATCGCTTCATTTACCATGGAGGAAACTGAGGCTCAGAGCTTTTGCCTAAAGCTCTTCATCGCAAAGCTAGCGAGTGGCAGAGCCAGGCTGAAAACCTGAAACAGTAAGGTGTGTGTTTGAGTATACAGGATATAAAAAGAAAATGGGTCACAACCTTAATTTAAATAGGAATGTTCAGTCAACCTGAGCATTTGGCTGACTGATACATGATGATATGCATTCTCACAACACATGAACATTAGCCTGAAATTTTCATATTTTGTCATCAGGCTGTTTCTCTGCACAGTTCTGCTATTAAGGAAGGAAAATCTCGATGTAGAAGTATAGTGTCAAAGGCAGGTTTTTAAAGAAAGTAAATGTTTAGGAGGTCCTGCCATTAGGTTTGGATGATCTTGATATGTTAGTGGTAGGTTGATGGATGATAATGAGCTTCCCACTCATTACTTCCTTGTTTCTGCCCTGTCGCTGTGAGATTGGCCTTTGATGGAGGTTCTGCCTCCTGTGGTAACAATTGTTTCTTTCCACTCTACTTCTGTTCAGGGCTCTGTGTTCTGCCCAGGATAGCGGAGATCCTGTTTGCACACAAATGCTTTGCACACCGTGGGCCCTCGTTTGCCGTGTTGGGCCTGGAAATGAAGTTATCGATGGCTGTTTACGAGAGAGACAAAGTGGAGCAGGGTTTGGATCAAGAGACCAGAAGCCAGTCCATCACCTGCTCCCTCAGTGACCTTGCTTCACCTCTTTATGCTTCAGTTTCTCCATCTGTTGGTGGAAAGAGTGATACATGATCCCTTGCTCTCAGCGTGTCATGAACGTCTTTGTAAAGCCCTGGGAGATGCTAGAAGGAGCCTGAAAGACTCATGCCTCCCTTTAGGTAGTAAAATAAACCCCCATCTGATGGTCTAAACATTACAGAAAATATCTTTTTTAAACAAAAAGATGATCTTCTGCCCTGAAAAAGTGTTTGCATTTCTTCACATATCAGTGAATGGTATTCCATGAAACCCACTTCAGTGGCTGGACCTCAATTTTCCTTTAAATAATAGATAAGCATAGGCACGTACAAGGAGCGCACAAGGCCGTTAATATTCCTACTAGGTTACTTTTCACCCACAGAATGCGTTTCCTTACTAATGAGAAAACTTAAACTAGGAGAAGTGAGTGGATTGCCAAGTCCACACGGATAATTAGGGGCAGAGTTGTGAAAATAATCTAAGTCTTTCGTCTCAAAATCTGGAGCTTGTCCCTCTCAACTTCATTTTGGATAATCCTGAAGGCTGAACTTTGTTCAATGGCTGTTCTGCTGTGTCTCTTTTCCTCCTTGCTGGTACAGCAGGGCGGAGGGGTCTGTCTGCACACTCCTTCTCGGGGGAGCGGGGCCCTCTGAGGCCACACGCTCATCCCTGATGCTCTCAAGTAAGGGTTCGGCAACACGAGAACCCAGACACATCTGTTTGCTTGTTAAGCCTGTTCCTCATCACAAGCCCGAAGAAAAACCTGCCAAAAATCACATTACTGAGTCACTGGGACCTCCAGACTGCTCTAAGTGGAGGAGCCAGTCAAGCTGCACAGGTAATACTCAGGCCGAAATAGCCGCATCGTGATGCTATTACGGTCATGCGTTTGCTTTGTATGTGCTTCTAAAGTGTATGCAGGCTTAAGAATCAGAACGGAAAGCAGGGGTTGAACACCAAAAGAGCACTTTAAACTGGTCTTTCTTTTTGGAGGGGGAATTAAATTGCCAAGATCATCAGAGACTGATGCAGAAACACAGAAAAGCTACAGTTGATGAGGCACGAACTCCGTGGTTTACACACATTCATTGATGACCTCGGGTCTCCTCGTGCCCTTGGCGTGCCCTTGGCCGGCACAGGTTGCTATTACAGTTCCTTGCAAGGAAGTATCCCCTGCCCGGTACCACTCTGCAAAGAGAGTTCTCCTGAGATTTTTAAACAGCGAAACAAAGAAATCTGCCAAGGGGAACCCCAACGTGACAGCTGCTGACGCTCAGACAGAAAGAAGGAACCCTCTCAACGATGCTCCCTGTCTGCCCCACTTGAGCGGCTTCTGCTAGGGCCGGCATCCCTGGGAAATTGCCCTGGAAAATGAGCAGCTCCTTTTCAACGGCAGACTCCCAGCTGCTCCCCACCTCCGAGGCTGCTCTTGGGCACGACAGAGCAGCTGGCCCGGCCCGGCTTGGCTCGCTTGCTGCCGGAGGCCCATTAGGAGCCCGAGCTGCAAGGCACAGGTGGGCAGAAGCCACGCGGGCTGCCAACGTGGCACGTCTGCCCTCCCACCTGCGTGGTCTTCCCCAGCTTTGGCGCGATGGCGTGGGGGATTGGAGGCTAGGGTGCCCTTCCCAAGCCTATCAGTCTTCCCTTTCTTCCCTGCATCGTGCCGTGCTCCCTCACCCACCCCAGAGCCCTGGCTGCATGCAGAGCCCTGCCGTGCCCTTCTCCCAGGAGCGAGAAGGGCCAGATCTGGCGCAGAGCCAGGCTCGGAGGAAACGGCAGAGGGCAGAGAGAGGCGGTAGGTGGGGCGGGGAGCTTTGTGTTACACGTTCAAAGCCTAATTTTGGATCAGAGTCATCCTTGTAGCCAAGCCTGAAAGATCACTGAGGCCCCAAAATGAACCCACAGCTCCGAGGCGGGGCATGGGCAGATCCTCGGCTCTCTTGCCCACACACTGCTCTCCTGACAGAGGTTAAGTTAGCCTTGTTTGGATTGCCGGTGGTATTTTCTTTAAAGCCACATCGGGAGTCTTGTTGCCTCATGCTGGCTGAGGCCAGGGCAGGTTTCCCGCCCCCGTCTCTGTGCATGTTCCCGAGAACTGTAGTCAGCTGGGATGCCCACCAGAAGCCTGGGTTCCTCCTGCGAATGCCGCCCCGAGGGGGGCCTAGGACCCCTCCCCACCCCCCCCTCCCTGCTTGAGATGGCGCCAGCCCCCACAACAGGCCGGCAGGGCAAGGGCAGCTGCAGGTGACAGAGCAGGCACCTTCCTATGAACCGGGGAACCCACTGCCCGTCGGACCCGCGGAAGAGGGGCGCAGGGCTGCTCCCCCTTCTTCCCAGGGAGATCGGGCCGCTGCCGGGAGCAGGCCGGTGGCTCGCTGGCGCTCGGGCTCTCAGGCCGCTTGGCCGCGGGGCTGGCCGGCCCACAGCCCCGAGCAGCTGCTCGTGAGGACGCGCCGCGGCTCAGAGGACGTTGCTGGCTGCGGGGCTGGCGCCGGGCCTGGCCGCACGCCGGCTGCCGGGCGCAGGGAACAATGGAGACGGCAGCCCGGGTGCAGCCGGGAAAGGGGAGGAGCGGGCCGGGGTGAGGACAGGCGGAAAGAAAGGGCCGCGCTGCTGCCCGCGCCGCCGGGGAACCGGGTCTGCGCTCCCAGGACCCCTGCTCCTGTTCCCAGGGGGCCAACAGTCTGGGCCCCTCTGTCAACAGCCCCCGGACTTTTTTTTTTTTTTTTTTAACTGTACCTGCTGAACCCTGGATTTAGAGGAGCGTGCCTGGCTGACGCAGGGAACAGCACTCCTCCGCCTGTTTCATCTCAACGGACGGCATCTTTGTAGCAGCTGACCACAGGGAAAAACAAAAGAATTCCCGAGGAAGACGGCAGATCTCTCCCGACTGGGAAGTCCTGCAGCGGCGGGGCCGCACTTCAGTGCCTTTGCTAAAGGCTGTGCCCAGACGCCACTTCGTGTGGCAAAGCAAAAAGAAAGACAACTTTACAGAAGTGAATTGTGGGTTAATTAACGGGTTTTTTTTTTTTTTTTCCTGTTTGGAGATCAACTGATTAATGTCTAGCTTTTTATACGTTCTGTGTTTTCTAATTAGGACATAGCAAGAAAGTGAACATGGTGGGGGGTGGGGTGGGAACTGGGGGTTGGGGGTCCGTCTTCCCTGCTGCTGTGTTTGGAAACTCCGGGGCCTCACACCAGCAGGGACCTTCTCTCACATACGTGGCCATTCTCCTGTCTCCTTCCTCCCTGCCTCATCCATGGGGCTCGGCGCACCCGGCAGAGGATTCCGAATCCCAAGTTTTTGCCAGCTCAGGGAACAATGTCAAGGCCCCGGATCAGACAAGTGGACAGGCCTGAGATTCCCGTGGCCTCTTGATGACCCCGCTCCACTTGTACAAACTCCCGATTTATGTCGCTTTGAAAGAGCGGGTGTCCTACCTGGTACAGAGCACCCTGGATGGGTAAGAGTGACAGCCACGCACAATGACACATTATTGGCTTGGGCTGCTAAATGAGGAGGCAATCTCATTACCCTTCCCTCTTGTCCACTGCCTACCACAAGATTACTTGAAATGCCATCAATCAGGCGTGAATGCGGGGAAGTGCCAGTCTGTATGTGGGCACCGCAGCCTTGTTCCCTAATGATTAATGAAAATAAATGATGATGACACTATTCTTTTTAGGTCTGATTGCTAGGCTCTCCTTATTGCCTGGGTGGAGCTATTACTGCAACAGGTCAAAAGGATTTTCCCCGGAAGATGCAAGGAGGCAATACCTTTTCTTCCTTGTCCTCTTTTCTCCACCTGAAGTCCTGGATTTTCTACCCACACACGTAACACACAGCGGTCACTCCTAGAACTATGTTGTTCAATACAATAGACACTGACCATTTATAACGCTGGAAATTAATTAAAATTAAACAAAACTGAGAATTCCGTTCTTCGGTCATTCTAGAAATCTTTCAAGGGCTCAGCAGCCACGTGTAGCTAGGCGCTACGGTGTTGGACAGCACAGAATTACAGAACCTTTCTAGCATTGCAGACATTTCTATGAGACAGGCTGTCCTCCTCACAGCATCTATTTGCTCTCAAATCCCAGGACTTCTGTTCCTTTCAGAATCCTCTACCGATAATTTTTGTAAAAGACGAAACTTTTTTTTGTCTTTAACCACAACTTGAGTCAGAACTAATTCGCTTTCTTTAGGCTCGCTAAGGGAAAGCTCCCCAACTACGGAGCCGGTAGAACCTTATAGTGCCCTGAACAGGGCGTGGTATCGCACACATTGAAAGGACAAGAGTCAGCAGGATTAGTTTCAGGCAGTCTGGCCCTAACCTATTCCTTTAGATCGTTTTCTGAGACAGTTCTTTTTTTTAAGATTTCATTTTTAAGTAATCTCTACACCCAACGTGGGGCTCGAACTTACAACCCTGGGATCAAGAGTCACATGCTTCACCGACTGAGCCAGCCAGGCACCCCCTTCGAGACAGTTCTTAATCATGGCTACTATGAGACTAAGTAGTGAGTCAAGAAAGATACCAGGGCATCTCCATAAAAATTTGCACAATAAATAGAGAGTAATAGCTCCTTTAGAACTACATAGTATACTAACTGCGAATTCCTGCAGGGAGGCTTTGAAGTTGGGCAGAGATGCGGGGAGCCATCAAGGACTTTGATGCAGCGGGAAGCACCTTCAAAGCTTCCAGGGGGAGAGATTACAGCAACTACCTGTAACCAATTGTTCGGGTCCTTGGTGTGTGTGTGTGTTGGTGGGGGCAGGGACCGGACCACACAAAAATTAAACAAAGAAACCAAAAGCTACACCGGGAGCACTGTACCCAAACTGACCACAACCAAGGGAAATAAAGGAGAGGATATTTGACACTTTTGCTGGAAAAGAAAGCATTGTACCAAAACTTTTATTTATTTTTTTTAAATTTTCCAGTTTAAGATAAAAACCTTGCAGGCAGTTGGAAGATACCTTCCATATTTAAAATTTATCATTTCATGTTCCTTTTTTAGAAAATTTCCAAATCTAGGGGCGCCTGGGTGGCTCAATCGTTAAGCGTCTGCCTTCAGCTCAGGTCATGATCCCAGGGTCCTGAATCGAGCCCCCCCCCCAGACCGCCGTGTGGGCTCCCTGCTCAGCGGGAAGCCTGCTTCTCCCTCTCCCACTCCCCCTGCTTGTGTTCCCTCTCTCGCTGTGTCTCTCTCTGTGAAATAAATAAATAAAATCTTAAAAAAAAAAAAAAAAGAAAGAAAATTTCCAAATCTGCTTTATTCTCCTCTTGCACGGGAATAAGATCAACTATATATCTTATTAACAAGTTAGACCACATGAATACAAACTTTATCCTGAGCTTCTCACAATTTAATTTACAATCGAAGAATCTAGAGTGCAAACTCTTTGACCATGTTATTATTCACAAATTCTTTTTTTTTTTTTTAAGATTTTATTTATTTATTTGACAGAGAGAGACACAGCGAGAGAGGGAACACAAGCAGGGGGAGTGGGAGAGGGAGAAGCAGGCTTCCTGCAGATCAGGGAGCCCGATGCGGGGCTCGATCCCAGGACCCCAGGATCATGACCTGAGCCGAAGGCAGACGCTTAACAACGGAGCCACCCAGGCACCCCTATTCACAAATTCTTATGAACTTTTATTCTGCCCCATTGTGGTGAGGGTATCGGTGGGTAACAGAGCATTTCTGGAAGGAGATAAACAGGATATTACCAAAGTTGCTTTCTTAGCCAAGCTACCTTATCACTAAGCAGTGTTCTGTGTTACAGCCACAAAGCCGGGCTATCAACTGGTCTGATTTTCCCATTTTTCAAGGAATAAATGTGGGCCTGGCCTTGTTTGAAAGGGAAAGCTGAAACAGGGAGGGAAAGTAAGAAAAGACAAGACCCATCAAATCCAGCTTGGAAAGTTTCCGAGGTAGGAGTCAGAAACCTTTGAGAGTAAGAGATCCTAGCCCTTTCCTTTCTGAACCCCGACCCCCCACCCCCTGCTGTAGAAAGCCTGGGGTAAGCCTGGGGAAATGCCTTGTTGAAATGCTCTCCGTGATGCATTTCAGAAAATCAGCCGGGGATGGTCTCCTAATCGGCGAGGCAGAGAGGCAGCCTGACAGGAGCAGCCAGCCTGTAAACTAGCCAAACATGGTCCCTTTTCAACCTTTCTCCCCTCCCCATGCATTGGGCTGCAGACTCCATCTTTGAGGGAAGCAGTCTCAGCCCCAAGGGACACGTCTGATGGGGGGTTTGGCCAGAGTCAGTAAGCCTCCTGTGGCAGCTGAAGGCCACAGAAGCTCTGGCTACGGACACCGGTTCTCTTCTTGGACTAGAGGTGTCCTCACGTGAGCTGGGACTAGGGCAAGTGGGGAGCAGGAGAGCAGGAGGGCGTCCTCCAGCCCAACCCTGGCTGAGGCCGACTCACTGTCTCACTCAGAGAGCAAGCAAGGCCCGATCCTCAATGAACAAATACTCTGGAAATGACGCTCCTTCATAATAAAGCTGGCTGTTTGCTTTCCCTTTAAGTCTTCATAAATCATATGCGGCAAGTTGGCATGAGTCATATGGCTCGACAGCAAATCTCCTGCTAAGCCACACAGCTGCACGGGACAAAAATACCTCAGTGAATGGAGCGTGTTTGTCCTGCCTGGTTTATGGTAGAAATAAGAAATCAGCAGAAATGTAGGGGTTCCCCAGCCTCTCGTTTCTGAGTCTCATAGCCCCGTGGCTGCCTCCTCCGTCCCTGCAGCTGCCCTATGTCAACCACCCCCCGCCCCCCACCTCCTTGCCTTTGAGAGGAAACAAAAAGGTGTGATTAGTGTCATTTTCATATACTGATGGTCTTATTCATTGATAAGCGACTCTTTCAGTCAATGCGGAACCTCAACCAGGTGAACGTACTTGGTCTTTGAATTCTAATGGAATAAGGAATGTTAATCGGCAACATTGGCTGATAAATCTTACCTCCCTTAGGAGCCTAGAGAATCCCCTTTTATAAAAGGCCTTGAGGGTCAATGGGGCAATAACATGGAACGCAATGAAATCATGGACATGTGACTCCAACCCTGAGCTTGCCTTTGGTGGGTCTGGGGCTCTTGGGGGATCGGAGGGGCCGTCATCTCTTTTCTCCAGATACTCTGTGTCCTTGCAGGAACTTGTGCAGGTGGGCTCCACACCAGCTCCTCGAGGCCCTTCCAGGGGCAGCTGGAGTGACCCAATCAGGCTGAGTCCACGCTGCTCCGCAGACTTCTCCTGCAAACCTTTTCCCACCTCTGTGCCTCAGCGCAGATGAGCCCTTGGAGTCCTGCTCCCTCTTAATCCTTTCCCTGGCTTAGAACTTCCAGGATCTTGTTTTCTGGCAGCCTACTTGATATAATTTTGGTTAATATTTAATAATTTCACACCATACCCACTTCTTCTCTGTCCTCTTTGAATGGGTCCTTAGGACTTCTGTGTTATTGCTTCATCGACTAATGAAGTTTCTGACACTGAAGTGTGCTGGTGGAATGCATTTGCCTCATTAATGGAGGTATTCCCGTAAATGTGGGTCACTTCATGCCTGTTAGGTGGCATTTCTCATTTACCTTCAGATTAGGGTATCATTTAATATGTATTTAGGGCTTTGGTTTTAAGAGATGTATTTTTTTAATTAAATACATATTTTGAGTCCTGACATCTGACATGTTTTGCTTGTATGTAAAATGTTTATATAATTTGCCTATCCAAGTTCAGTGAAGTATAAAATACACTAATGAATGATAGTAAATCATTTTGCCCAGATAAACCTCTATTTATTTGTGGCTAGACTAGAAACAAGCTAAGACTTTTCTAACATTCCAAGTACGATTGCTTTTGGATTTGCTTCCCCCCAATACACAGGGTAAATTCCTACTTGTGATGCTTTAGAATAAGTTTCCAGCTACCTTTCTGCTTCAGGGCTTTAGGTGTGGAAAAACAAAGGTAGGAGACAAGACATTTTCAGCAATCATCTTTTCTCTTCAAACTATATGTTGACTTCCCTTCCTGATGTGGAGAGAGAGAGTGAACTCCAATGTCAGAGGGAACTAGATTTGAATCTATTAGTTTGTGACCTTGAACAAGTTGCTTACCCTTCCCAAACCTCACTTTTCTCATCTTTGAAAAGTTGGTGATGACACATTATTTCCTGAGTTGGTTGTAAAATGAAATTGCTTAGCCCAGCATCTATCTACAATGGCCTTCAGTAAATGTCTACTCTTTTCCTAGTTCTGTCTTAACTTAGATATCAGTTTCAGATACGCCATATTTAGAGATCTTATGAGGAAGTATTTTAGTCTTGTCTCCATCACCATGTAAGGTAAGTAAGCTAAATCATCAATTAGAATGTGGCATCTAGAAAGTTCTATTGGTCTCATGTTGTAGATGTCAAATCCTCAGCCACTACCCCAAGGCTCTCTGGCTATTCGTCAGCAAATGGTCACATGCAATTAGTCCTGTGGGGAAGTTGGCAACTAAAGTCCCAGCCAGCCTCCAGGCTTGGGGAGGACCATGAGAGGTGTGTACCTACCTCCATTCCTAGCTCCATTCTGGTGTATGTTTTGAAGGCCACAGAGTGTTGTCTGCCACCCACCAACACATCCACCAATTTCTGCTCAAGTACCAGTGTTAAAGATTCACTCCTTTTGTTTAACCTTGTCAGTGACAAACACACAACTTAGGCTAGCTTTTTTAAAGAATGAGCATTTATTGCTCTATGTAACTTGCACGTTTAAAAAGGCGACACGGATTTCAAGTACATCTGGAGCACATGTTTGCCCACTAAACCAATCACTCTGGGTGGTACAGGTAATAATTTCCTGTGTTCCACTTGAGCCACCAGCCTCCCCCTGGAACGAAGGGTAGAGACAGTCCCACCTAAACTATGTCGGCAGGGAGTAAGTTTGGGGAGGTTTGCCGAAATAAAATGATTGTTTTCTGGGCACCCAAATACAATAGATGTTGACTACAAGCTACTATGGAACAGAAAATATGGGAATGTTAACCCATGAATTCAGGTTGTCAGCAGATGTATCAGTGAGGGTCTAGTTGGGAGATAGAAACCATAGGCAGGCTCTGCAAGTGTTGGGCAAACTCAGGAGCAGATTCCCTTACTGCTGTGGGAAAGAACTGCTTCTGCTGAGTGAGGAAGTGGGGCTGCAGGGCCGGGGCTCTGACCACTGGTAGCAGACATCAAGCCAGCAGGGAGCAAAGGGGAAGGAGTCAGTCTCTTTTCCTCCAGCCTTGAAGGCTCCCTCCAGTGCCCTTGATTTCCAGAGCCTAACATGGAGCTGCTAGCAAAGGAGAAGTGTGGGTTACAGGGTCCCAGCTCCAGCGTCATAAAGCCCAATACATGAGGGTGGGTGTGGAGTTGAGAGACAATACCTTCCTAACTGGGCAGTGATTACACTTCAGCGTGCATTGTTTGCTTCCTTGAAGATTAGTGGACAGTGAGCGTATTAAGCCGTGGAAGTTCGAATGGCACTGAATAATGCATGGAGAGCTGAATCATATTTCTAGTCTACCTTCAAAATTCCCATTTCTTGGGTAGAGCAGACCTGCTATCAGAGGGGCTGTACTAGGTTGTGATCATAAGATAAAGGGGTGGCATCCCCCCAGGAACGCATTTCATCAACTTGAGTTATTCCTTCTGGCGTCTGTGCTACAAGTAGGTCAAGCTTTTTGTTTTCTACCTTGGCTGTAGGGAGTCAAGGTCTTGATAATTACTGAGCCGTGTTGATCAAAGTGCAGCTGAAACTTCCCCGATGACTAAGCATAAACAACCTTGCCAGCGAAGGAACCAGTATGTTTACACAAAATGTTTGTCCTCTTCCTAAGGTAAGGTTCTTCTCTTGGTCAGATGTCTCGATAGCTCTGTCACTTGGGATTAGCTCCTGAAGCCCTGAAGTTCCAGACAAATGGAATTTCTCGATGGTTATTCTCCTCATACTAGTATGACCATTTGGGTCAAAGCAAATTTTGTGTGTGTGCGCGCGCGCGTGTGTGTGTGTTTAATAAGGCCAGGTGGAAAGCAAATATTCTGTGTAAGCAATTAAAGCCAGAACATCAAGTACGATTTGGTGAACTTTAGTAGAACAGCTATTAAGCAACAACTTTGCTCTAACACATTGTGAAGTCTCAACTTTTCAAAAAAGGAGAAAAGCTCTTCAGCACTACTAAAGCCTGAATCCATTTTTGGTTTATTGTTAGCAAAAGGCTATCATCAAAACTAATTTTATGTCTGTTAATAAATGAGTAATAAATAACAATTGTTCCACATATGAGTAAACTTCCAGGGAAAAATTATGGATATAGAAATCTGTCATCATAAGTGACTTTGAGCATGATGAAAATTATAAAAATACTCTATTTTATTTCAACTAAATGTTTTATAGTTTTCAAGATGTATTCACATCTATCTTCCCGGTCAATCCTCACAGGAACTGTGTGAGGTAGGTAAGATTTGTCAGCCAGTGTTGCCGATTAAATAAAAAACAAAAACAAGTGAGGCTCAGAGAGGCTCAGGCAGCTTGCTTAGATTGTAAATGGTGGAGCTGGGGTCAGAAACCAGGTTTTCTGAATCCTACATAATGAACTCTGTGGTCAGCTTTCATAAAATGTTTGCAAGTAAAGGCTCATTGCTTGCCATTTCCTATATATATAAAATAGTAAGATCTACCTTTTTAGATCGTTCATCTGAAATGTAACTTACAGGTTACTGGGAAGCAAGATTTGGAACTTACGAAGAAGGAGGAGGCGGAGGAAGAGGAGGAAATGGAGAAGAGGAAGAAGAAGAAAGGGAGAGGAAGAAGAATGGCCCACGTTTGATTGTTACTCTCTTCCTTACATAACCCCTACAACTATTCATTAGGGATATGTTTCTTTTCCCCTCATTTTACAGATGAATGAAGAGAGGGTCAGGTAGCTTTCCAGAGTCACTCAACCAATAGGTTTCAGAACAAGGATTACATGGAGGTTTGTTTGATCCAAGTCCCGCGTTCTTCCCTTCTCCCGAATGCAGGCTCAGCTACTGACAGGACCGCCCCAATTATAAGTGCTGATCCACCCCATTCTCGCAGACCTGCCCCAATGCAGAGAATCTAAGTAAAGACAATGAAGCCACAGCCTAACACATGCAAATATATTCTCACCTGGGAAAGACGTGAGCTTCCTGTTTGATATGCTGTATAATCTTGGTTAAGATCCCCCTTCACATTCTTCCTCTGTTAACAAAGAATGACAATACCAGGGCCATCTTCATAACCATTTACCTCTACTTCACCTCCCTGAGAGCCTGCCACTGAAGACAGACCACTGACCAGACGAGTGGACATTTTCCCCTTTGTTTAATACCCCAGAATGAGAGATGTCATGTAATTCCAGTTACTACCGAATTAACTAGAGTGGATAATATTTTTCATATTACAGGCCTGAAGGCAGACACCAAAATCCAGTGCTAGCACAGATAGTGTTATTTTGAAATACTCATGCACAATACAGCATATTTCCCAGCAAATAGATTGGTTGTTCTTACCAGCTTTGTGTCATCTTCAAAACATACCAGAGGCATTAATCCATATTATGGACTTGGAACTTTCTTTTTTCTGCTGAAAGCCTAACTTATTTTCAAATTATAAAACTTAAAAGTGCCTGAAACCACAAACTTTTTTTTTTTTTTTTGGCACTCATAACTGAAAAAGAGCTGAAATTTCCCCCCAAGATTTTTATAAGGAATTTGCTCTTAGACTGATGCTTGTTAACTGGAGTTCTTTTTCTTTTTTCTGACCAACTTTTAATTTCCTGAAAATTAGGGCTTATGCTGGAGCATACGAGAAGGCACTAACAAATCCTAATCTGGGATAATGAGCTAGGTAGGTAAATGAGTACGTGTCTACTACCAAAAGGTAAGAATGTCCACAGAACTTTTTTCTTTCCCAATTAAGTATAGATGAGATTATCAGAACAGGCAGCAGTATTCCTTTAGTAATTATGCTAGACTAGCAGTCTAAATTTATTTTGCTGAATATTCTTTTTAATAACAATGTCTATTAAAGACATCTGTTGAAAGTCCATAATGCTTATTTCATGGATAGACAGCATAAGAGCGTGCTTTAAGAATTCTGTTTTCAGTTTAATGTTATGGGCTGTTAAGGAGAAGGTTTATGGGTGTAACATTATTAGTTGGAATTTGACTCAAATTGAAATCAGGCCCAAGAATTTACTTATCCATAATATTATGAAGGGCTTTTTAAAACATTAAAAAGTTTAACTAAACAAGAATATTCGTATAATTTAATGCTTTACCTGCAGTTCTCAAGGCCATTCAAAACACTCCCTGATCACCAGATTTCAAATTCATGTCAGCCTCTCTCTCTCTCACACTACAAGGCTTTTAAAAATCAGAGATTTTATTACATCGGGTCAGTATTTTAACTGCGAGAGAGAAAGAGACATATACTTGCTGAATTGTTTGACTATGGATGAAAAAGGGAAAAAAAACCCATATGTCACGCACCCTTTGTTAGGATCTGAGGTGCTAGCTGAGCCATGGGGATGGTGGCGGAATGGTGAGGCACAGGGGTTTCAGCCCAGGTGTGGCCTGGACAGGAGCCACCATCCTAATACCATTGCCAAGTAGAAATGAATCACCCTACCCATTGGCTAGGCTTAGCATCCCTGTAATTTCATTTTAAAACCTCAATGATCAAGATTAAAAGAAAGCAATAAAACATATCACATTTTTACTCGTGCAGTTTGAAGAGCCCCCCATGCTCCATGTCTATAGCCTTGACACTTCTTTTGGCATCGCTATTAGTGACATGAGGAGTAATTCACCACTGTCAGGGAATTTGGCTGTTTCATCACCTACATGAGAGACCTGCATAACTCCGTGTTGATTGCTGTCCAAATGAATTATGCGGCTCCTTCATGCACTTTTTGATTGAACAGTGATAACTCAGATAATACATTATCCCGTGCCCCTCTCTGAGAGGAACCTGCTATTTTTTTTCTTACAGAGCAGTGAAAGAAAGACCTCACAGAGGCATTTAAAGTGACATCACCATGCCAACCCCAACTCACTGCAACCAGTGAGAAGCAACTGCTAGACCAGATTAAATACAATGAAGGTAAATCTTGGTGACAACTCTTTCAGCTGTTTAGAGCTGGTGCTAATTGTTCATTGAGCTCCTAGAAAAGAGCAGATGAATCAATGCCCAAAGTGTAGCCGATAAAATTTATTTTATACTCTCATATTCATACCTGCCAGTGGGAATCCTCTGGCTTTGCCATTTATCCATCCATCCGTCCACGCATCCATCCATCCATTCATTATTCATTCATTCAACACATATTATTGCATGCTCGCTAGATGCTCACTAACTAGACACTACTGATTCAGCAGTAAGCCAAACAGATGTGGCGTTGCTTTCCTAGGGTTTACAGTCTGTTGGAGAGACATAAATTAAGTATTTACAAGTGTGATGAATATTAGGAAGGAGACATGCAGGAAACTCTGGAAGCTTGTCACAGGAGAACTGAACGCCGTCAGAGGAATCAGAAAGACTTCCTAAAAGAAATGACGGTTTAACTGAGACCCAAAGGATGAGAGACTGGGTAGGGAGCCCCAGGGAGACTGGTAGGGTGCCAAGCCAGTGCCAAGTCCCTGGGGTAGGCAGCAAGTGCTGGGCCCATGCAAGAAGCTGAGGCCTCCCTAATGGGTGGGGCGTATATGGGGAGGGGGGAACTGGTGCAAGATGGGGCTTCTTATGGCCCAAGCTGAGCCATGAACAACAAACTAGGAGGAAAAACAAGAATTATGTCAATCAGACTTTATTATATTATCTTTATTATTATATATAAAAATATATATTATATATTTTTTTATAGTATGACTATACTTTAATAGTCATTATAGTATAAACATATAGTAAATGATAATAATAATATAAAAATATAGTATAAAAAAAGATTCTCCAATCTTTTAAAAATTTAAATTGCGGGAGAATCTTTTTAAAAATTTTTATTATGTATATCATAAACACTGAGTGTATATATATATATAATATACTACAGATACTGTGTGTGTATATACATATATGCTGATATGTACCATTTAAATAACTATATCCTTATTAAACTATTGTTATTTAAACTAAGTTTAGGGGCGCCTGGGTGACTTAGTCAGTTAAGCCTCCAGCTCTTGATTTTGGCTTGGGGACCTGACCTTGGCATGGGGCCCTGGACTCAGCAGGGAGCTGTTGGAGATTCTCTCTCCTTCTCCCTCTGCCTCTCCCTTACCCCTCCTTGCTTGCCCTCGCACTCTCTCTCTCTCTCTCAAATAAATACACCTTAAAAAAATAAACAATAAAATAAATAAACTAAGTTTATATATTTAAAAAATATTTTATTTATTTATTTGAGAGCGAGAGAGAGCACAAGCAGGGGGAGTGGCAGGCGGAGGGAGAGAGGGAAGCAGACTCCCTGCAGAGCAGGGAGCCCGATGTGGGGCTCGATCCCAGGACCCTAGGATCATGACCTGAGCCGAAGGCAGACGCTCAACTGACTGAGCCGCCCAGGTGCCCCAATTTAAACTAAGTTTAAAAGAAAATAATAAAATGGTCATACTTGTACCCACCATCCCACATTAAGGAATACATCTCTGTACCTTTTAAGATACCCTTTATACCCTCCCTAACATGTTCCCACTCCTGCATTTTTATTTCTAATTTTACCACAGAAGTGCATACCACTAAGCAGTTATTGGTGTGCCCGTGTCCCTGAATTTTATATAAATGGAATTGTATTCTGTGTCCTTTTTTGAGACGTTCTTTTATGCACAAGACATATCAGGATTCATCCATTTTGATGTGTAAACATTTCTTTTTCCTGGCAGTGAAATAGATCTTCAACTTACAGCTAAACTTCAGTTCAAGGTGAGAGAGACAAAACAGCACAAATCTTGAAAATCTATAGATAACTCTCGAGTTCCTTTTTATTCACTCATATCTCTGACATTCCTTGCCCATCTTTTTATTCTAAGTCGCAATGAAGCCCATAGGGAAAAATAAATTTGCCAAATAATACCTGCTATTTGCAAAAGGCTTTACACTTGATGGCATGCAAACATACCATCGAATGGAAGCCACACAGCAGCAGTAGGAGGTAGGCATGCCCCACATTTCCAGTTTGACAAGTGAGGGATTGGAGGTCTGGGACATTAGGTGACTGCGAGGGGCCCCTTTTGTGTGGCAGAGAGAAACAAAATGCAGTGGTTTTCTCTTTCCTCCGCATCAAGTGTTGGGCCATGGTAAGTGGGGACAAGAAGGGACGAAAGCCTTCAATGATGTGAAAAGTTTGTGAACAGCTTTCCTCATATTTCATCATCTCATTTTACCCTCTGGGTGTGAGTACAAAGACAAACACATTCTGATTTAATCCCCAGGTCTGCAAGCCACCCTTGCTTCTGGCCTTCTAGAACTCCAGAGGGAAGCAGCGCGCCAAGCTGCTACATCGTCCTGTGAAAAGCTCCTTCAGAACCTACTTTCTATGACTTCGGAGCACTGGGATGTTAGCGATGTCATCAATCTGCCACACAGGCCTTGCATTCCAAAGCCTTCAGAATGCTTTCACGCTCTTTATTTTCATTTCTTTCTCACAACCCAGCAGACTTCCCAGGTAGTATTGGGTCCGAGGTGAACCTGGACTTGGCAGGAGTTAAACACCTGTTCAGAGAGGCGAGGTTGTCAGGAGCAAAGTCCTTGTTGGAACAAAGATCTTCTTACTCCAATCCTGTTTTCTTTTCCTTTGTAACATGCTCTGTCTACACCAGAGAGTATTTTCACGTATGGCATTGCCTGAGATTATGTTCAGATTGTCTCTGAGGTCCGGAATCTAAGCGGCCCACCAAGCTCCTCCATGAACAGAAATGATTTGCAGAGCCTTCCTCTGCACAGACAGCGAATTTCCCAGGCTGGGTCTGCAGCCCCAGAGCTGGGTCATAACTGGACAAAGTCTTTTTTTTTTTTTTTAAGATTTTATTTATTTATTTGAGAGAGACAGAGGTAGCAAGAGAGAGCACGAACAGGAAGGAGAGGGAGAAGCAGGCTTCCCGCCGAGCAGGAAGCCCGATGCGGGGCTCGATGCCAGGACTCTGGGATCATGACCTGAGCCGAAGGCAGAGGTTTAACCGACTGAGCCACCGAGGCACTCCATAACTGGACAAAGTCTTAGGAGCCTTGGAGATGATGCAAAACATCAAGTACTGGGGTCCAGCTTGCATGCTAACCTCTAAATCTCACCCTTCTACCTGTTACCCATAGTTTGAAATATTTTTATCTATAAAACAAACCCCTTTAAAAATGTATAGGTCTTATGGCCTTATCTTACATAAATGAATGCCCTATCAGGCTTTACCCTGCAAGAGCTCATGGCCCTCCATCATTCTTCCCAGGACTGTTATATGTCTGCAGCCCAGGGCCTGGGATCCACAGCGGTCCCTTGGCGTTTGAAGAGTTTCGATTGACTGCTTGAATTACTCCAGAGAGACCCTGGGGACCCTTGACTTATACTGATTTGTAGTGTAGCTGAGACAAATTTGATTAAAGTGAGCTGCAAGGTTGGAAACTGGACACCCAGATACTTGAGCTGCTGAATGAACCTCACCAACAGCTCATGGTCTGAACCTTGGAGCAGTTTCACCCCCTCTTTCTATTCTCAAGCAAAATTATGGGAGATGTTATATCTAAAGTGGTATTTACTGATTTGGGGATTTACAAAGGCCTTGGGGATCCTTCTCGGATGCCGGAAGTCTGCTCTAGCTGTCCACAACATTCTTCGAATGAAAAACACAGAATATAATATATGTATACATGTAGATAGAACACAGACAAAAGATTGCCATGGACTACTCAGATATGAATGAAATTGTATTTACTTGGTATGATTAGAACAGTGGTTCCCACCTAGGGTTAATTTTTGCCCCCAGGGACTTTGGAGAAGACCTAGATATATTTTTGGTTGTTGCAACTAACTGGAAGGGATGTATGGGGTGGTCCTCTACTGGACCTCTACTAATCATCCTACAGTGCCTAAGGCAGCTCTCAACAACAAATTGTCCTGTACAAAATGTCACTGGAGCCAAGGTTGAGAAACCCAGAATTAAAGTGATATTTTCTCTATTGTTCCCAAATTTTATGGCATTTTCATAATATATACATTATTACATAATGTCATTGTGTTTAGGTTTTCTTTTTTTTCTTCTAGTAAGCTTTGTCATCCTAATAGCAAGCCGTATCATCCTTATTTTCTGGAGAATTTCTTTTATGACTTAAGTCACGTCCTCAGTCTTCACCAACAGCTAATCAACCAAAAGCCAAATGCAGAACCCTCTGCATTTTTGGTAAATCTACTGTTGAGGGCAGAGTTCACAATGTTACTCAATTCGTCTTATATAAAAATGCTTTCAAATAAATTTTTCTTAGGTGTCAGGGCCAGAAACCATTCATCTTTCTTGGTGAACTATTATCTTTTCTTTTACTTTTTGGCAATAAGTCCAGTGTATTTCTCTTCTTGACTTAGCTGCTAATTTAACTTAGTGATGAATTTTCTCCCCCCATCTTCGTCATCCCCTCATCCTCTTTACTTTTTGATTTTCCTGTGTTCTTATGTCTTGTTCATTTTTCTTTTTTTTTTTATTCTTATGTTAATCCCCATACATTACATCATTAGTTTTAGATGTA
The DNA here is from genome assembly GCF_011800145.1 of Mirounga leonina. Classification (NCBI taxonomy): domain Eukaryota; kingdom Metazoa; phylum Chordata; class Mammalia; order Carnivora; family Phocidae; genus Mirounga; species Mirounga leonina. The sequence goes on from NW_023270454.1 coordinate 43,969,908, forward strand.
GTGTTCCATGATTCATTGTTTGTGCATAACACCCAGTGCTCCATGCAGAATGTGCCCTCCTCAATACCCACCACCAGGCTAACCCATCCTCCCACCCCCCTCCCCTCTAGAACCCTGTTTGTTTTTCAGAGTCCATCGTCTCTCATGGTTCGTCTACCCCTCCTATTTCCCCCGCTTCATTCTTCCCCTCCCGCTATCTTCTTTTTTTTTTCTTAACATATATTGCATTATTTGTTTCAGAGGTACAGATCTGAGATTCAACAGTCTTGCACAATTCACAGCGCTTACCAGAGCACATACCCTCCCCAGTGTCTATCACCCAGTCACCCCATCCCTCCCACCCCACCCCCCACTCCAGCAACCCTCAGTTTGTTTCCTGCAATTAAGATTTCCTCATATCAGTGAGATCATATGATACATGTCTTTCTCTGTTTGACTTATTTCGCTCAACATAATACCCTCCAGTTCCATCCACGTCATTGCAAATGGCAAGATCTCATTCCTTTTGATGGCTGCATAATATTCCATTGTATATATATATACCACATCTTCTTTATCCATTCATCTGTCGATAGACATCTTGGCTCTTTCAACAGTTTGGCTATTGTGGACATTGCTGCTATAAACATCGGGGTGCATGTACCCTTTCGGATCCCTACTTTTGTATCTTTGGGGTAAATATCCAGTAGTGCAATTGCTGGATCATATGGTAGCTCTATTTTCAACTTTTTGAGGAACCTCCATACAGTTTTCCAGAGTGGCTGCACCAGCTTGCATTCCCACCAACAGTGTAGGAGGGTTCCCCTTTCTCCGCATCCCTGCCAACATCTGTCATTTCCTGACTTGTTCATTTTAGCCATTCTGACTGGTGTGAGGTGGTGTCTCATTGAGGTTTTGATTTGGATTTCCCTGATGCCGAGCGATATTGAGCACTTTTTCATGTGTCTGTTGGCCATTTGGATGTCTTCTTTGGAAAAATGTCTGTTCATGTCTTCTGCCCATTTCTTGACTGGATTCTTTGTTCTTTGGGTGTTGAGTTTGATGAGTTCTTTATAGATTTTGGATACTAGCCCTTTATCTGATACGTCATTTGCAAATATCTTCTCCCATTCTGTTGGTTGTCTTTTGGTTTTGTTGACTGTTTCCTTTGCTTTGCAAAAGCTTTTTATCTTGATGAAGTCCCAATAGTTCATTTTTGCCCTTGCTTCCCTTGCCTTTGGCAATGTTTCTAGGAAGAAGTTGCTTCGGCTGAGGTCAAAGAGGTTGCTGCCTGTGTTCTCCTTTAGGATTTGGATGGACTCCTGTCTCACATTGAGGTCTTTCAACCATTTGGAGTCTATTTTTGTGTGTGGTGTAAGGAAATGGTCCAGTTTCATTCTTCTGCATGTGGCTATCCAATTTTCCCAACACCATTTGTTGAAGAGACTGTCTTTGTTCCATTGGACATTCTTTCCTGCTTTGTCAAAGATGAGGTGACCATAGAGTTGAGGGTCCATTTCTGGGCTCTCTACTCTGTTCCATTGATCTCTGTGTCTGTTTTTGTGCCAGTACCATGCTGTCTTGATGATGACAGCTTTGTAATAGAGCTGGAAGTCCGGAATTGTGATGCCGCCAGTTTTGCTTTTCTTTTTCAACATTCCTCTGACTATGCGGGGTCTTTTCTGGTTCCATACAAATTTTAGGATGATTTGTTCCATTTCTTTGAAAAAAGTGGATGGTATTTTGATGGGGATTGCATTGAATGTGTAGATTGCTCTAGGTAGCATTGACATCTTCACAATATTTGTTCTTCCAATCCATGAGCATGGAACGTTTTTCCATTTCTTTGTGTCTTCCTCAATTTCTTTCATGAGTATTTTATAGTTTTCTGAGTACAGATTCTTTGCCTCTTTGGTTAGATTTATTCCTGGTTATCTTATGGTTTGGGGTGCAATTGTAAATGGGATTGACTCCTTAATTTCTCTTTCTTCTGTCTTGTTGTTGGTGTATAGGAATGCCACTGGTGTCTTTGCATTGATTTTCTATCCTGCCACTTTACTGAATTCCTGTATGAGTTCTAGCAGTTTTGGGGTGGAGTCTTTTGGGTTTTCCACATAAAGTATCATATCATCTGCAAAGAGTGAGAGTTTGACTTCTTCTTTGCCAATCTGGATGCCTTTGATTTCTTTTTGTTGTCTGATTGCTGTGGCTAGGACTTCCAATACTATGTTGAATAGCAGTGGTGATAGTGGACATCCCTGTCGCATTCCTGACCTTAGGGGGAAAGCTCTCAGTTTTTCCCCATTGAGAATGATATTTGCTGTAGGTTTTTCATAGATGGCTTTTATAATATTGAGGTATGTACCCTCGATCCCTATACTCTGAAGAGTTTTGATCAAGAAAGGATGCTGTACTTTGTCAAAAGCTTTTTCTGCATCTATTGAGAGGATCATATGGTTCTTGTTCTTTGTTTTGTTAATGTATTGTATCACATTGATTGATTTGCGGATGTTGAACCAACCTTGCAGCCCAGGGATAAATCCCACTTGGTCATGGTGAATAATCCTTTTAATGTACTGTTGGATCCTATTAGCTAGTATTTTGGTGAGAATTTTTGCATCCATGTTCATCAGGGTTATTGGTCTGTAATTCTCCTTTTTGATGGGGTCTTTGTCTGGTTTTGGGATCAAGGTAATGCTGGCCTCATAAAATGAGTTTGGAAGTTTTCCTTCCATTTCTATCTTTTGGAACAGTTTCAGAAGAATAGGTATTAATTCTTCTTGAAATGTTTGGTAGAATTCCCCTGGAAAGCCATCTGGCCCTGGGCTTTTGTTTTTTGGGAGATTTTTGATGACTGCTTCAGTTTCCTTAGTGGTTATAGGTCTGTTCAGGTTTTCTATTTCATCCTGGTTCAGTTTTGGTAGTTGATACATCTCTAGGAATGCCTCCATTTCTTCCAGGTTATCTAATTTGCTGGCATAGAGTTGCTCATAATATGTTCTTATAATTGTTTGTATTTCTTTGGTGTTGGTTGTGATCTCTCCTCTTTCATTCATGATTTTGTTGATTTGGGTCATTTCTCTTCTCTTTTTGATAAGTCTGGCCAGGGGTTTATCAATCTTGTTAATTCTTTCAAAGAACCAGCTCCTAGTTTCGTTGATCTGTTCTACTGTTCTTTTAGTTTCTATTTCATTGATTTCTGCTCTGATCTTTATTATTTCTCTTCTCCTGCTGGGTTAGGCTTTATTTGCTGTTCTTTCTCCAGCTCCTTTAGGTGTAGGGTTAGGTTGTGTACTTGAGACCTTTCTTGTTTCTTGAGAAAGGCTTGTATTGCTATATACTTTCCTCTTAGGACTGCCTTTGCTGCATCCCAAAGATTTTGAATAGTTGTGTTTTCATTTTCATTGGTTTCCATGTATTTTTTTTAATTCTTCTTTAATTTCCTGGTTGACCCATTCATTCTTCAGTAGGATGCTCTTTAGCCTCCATGTATTTGAGTTCTTTCCGACTTTCCTCTTATGATTGAGTTCTAGTTTCAAAGCATTGTGGTCTGAAAATAGGCAGGGAATTATCCCAATATTTTGGTACCGGTTGAGACCTGATTTATGACCTAGGATGTGATCTATTCTGGAGAATGTTCCATGGGCACTAGAGAAGAATGTGTATTCCGTTGCTTTGGGGTGGAATGTTCTGAATATGTCTGTGAAGTCCATTTGGTCCAGTGTGTCATTTAAAGTCTTTATTTCCTTGTTGATCTTTTGCTTAGATGATCTGTCCATTTCAGTGAGGGGGGTATTAAAGTCCCCCACTATTATTGTATTGTTGTCAATGTGTTTCTTTGCTTTTGTTATTAATTGCCTTATATAATTGGCTGCTCCCATGTTAGGGGCATAGATATTTACAATTGTTAGATCTTCTTGTTGGATAGATCCTTTAAGTAGGATATAATGTCCTTCCTCATCTCTTATTACAGTCTTTGGTTTAAAATCTAATTTGTCTGATATAAGGATTGCCACCCCAGCTTTCTTTTGGTGTCCATTAGCATGGTAAATGGTTTTCCACCCCCTCACTTTCAATCTGGGGGTGTCTTTGGTTCTAAGATGAGTCTCTTGCAGACAGCATATCAATGGGTCTTGTTTTTTAATACAGTCTGATAGCCTGTATCTTTTGATTGGGGCATTTAGCCCATTTACATTCAGGGTAACTATTGAAAGATAGGAATTTAGTGCCATTGTATTGCCTGTAAGGTGACTGTTGCCTTATATTGTCTGTGTTCCTTTCTGGTCTATGTTGCTTTTAGGTTCTCTCTTTGCTTAGAGGATCCCTTTCAAGATTTCCTGTAGGGCTGGTTTTGTGTTTGCAAATTCCTTTAGTTTTTGTTTGTCCTGGAAGCTTTTTATCTCTCCTTCAATTTTCAATGACAGCCTAGCTGGATATAGTATTCTTGGCTGCATATTTTTCTCATTTAGTGCTCTGAATATATCCTGCCAGTCCTTTCTGGCCTGCCAGGTCTCTGTGGATAGGTCTGTTGCCAATCTAATGTTTCTGCCATTGTAGGTTACATATCTCTTCTCCCGAGCTGCTTTCAGGATTTTCTCTTTGTCTATGAGACTCGTAAATTTTACTATTAGATGTTGGGGTGTTGACCTATTTTTATTGATTTTTGAGAGGGGTTCTCTGTGCTTCCTGGATTTTCATGCCTGTTTCCTTCCCCAAATTAGGGAAGTTCTCTGCTATAATTTGCTCCATTATACCTTCTGCCCCTCTCTCTCTTTCTTCTTCTTCAGGGATCCCAATTATTCTAATGTTGTTTCGTCTTATGGTATCGCTTATCTCTTGAATTCTGCCCTCGTGATCCAGTAGTTGTTTATCTCTCTTTTTCTCAGCTTCTTTATTTTCCATCATTTCATCTTCTATATTACTGATTCTCTCTTCTGCCTCATTTATTCTAGCAGTTAGCGCCCCCATTTTTTATTGCACCTCATTAATAGCCTTTTTGATTTCTACTTGGTTGGATTTTAGTTCTTTTACTTCTCCAGAAAGGGTTTCTCTAATAACTTCCATATTTTTTTCAAGCCCAGCTAGTATCTTTAAAGTGATGATTCTGAACTCTAGATCTGACATCGTACTAATGTCCGTATTGAGTAGGTCCCTGGCAGTCGGTACTACCTCTTGTTCTTTTTGTTGAGGTGATTTTTTCCGTCTCGTCATTTTGTGCAGAGGAGAATAGATTAATGAGAAAACAAAATGCTAGCAGAGTAACCACGTCCCCAGAAAATATACTCTAAACAAATCAGAAAAGACCTGAAGCAGTGGGAAAAGAAAGGGAAAGAGAGAATAAAGAAAAAGAAAAAAAAAAGATAAAGATAAAAACAAAAACAAAACAAAACAACAACAACAACAAAAAAAACCAGAATGTGATCAAATATGATCAGGCTGGTATACAGATCAGTGCCACACACTAGATTTGGGGTGTATTTTGGTCTTTTAGAAGAAAGTGCCTCCCAAAATTTTAAAGAAAGAAAAACTTATATATGTACAAAAATAAGGGTTGATATAATGAAGGGATGGAATATGACTGTAAAGATGGAAATTATAAAAAATTTTATAAAAGGAATTGATAAGAAGTTGTTTGAAAAAAGAAAGAAGAGGATTTAAAAAAAGAAAAAAAAAGGGAGAGGATGTGACCAGGCAGGGGAATAGAAAACATATACTAGAGATTTAGGGTATATTTTAATCTGTTAGAAGAAACGATCTCAAAATTTTAAAGAGAGAACAACTTATATATATAAGCCAAAAATACAGGTAACTACTATGAAGGGATAGAATATGACTCTAAAAATGAAAAATAAAAAAAAAATTTTTTTTAAAAAGGGATTGATAAGATGTTGGTTGAAAAAGGGAAAAAGAAAAATTCAAAAAGAAAAAAAGACAGTTAAAAAAAATTAACTTTGAAAGACTAAAGAATCATGGTAAAAAAGCCATGAATTCTATGTGCAGTAGTCCCCTAGCGCTGGAGTTCTGCCGTTCTCATTGATCGGTAAACTTGGTCTTGGCTGGCTGTTCTCGCTGATCTTCTGGGGAGGGGCCTGTTGCCATGGTTTCCAATTGTCTCTGCCGGAGGCGGAATTGCCCCGCCCTTGCCCCCTCCCGGCTAAGTAATCTGCTCGGGTTTGCTGTCCGGGGCTTTTGTTCCCTGCGCGCTTTCCGTCCAGCTTTGGAGGCGGAGAGTGAAGATGGCGGCCTCCCAATCTCCGCCCTGGAGGAGCCGAGAACTCGGGGCCCCACTCCTCAGTGAGGCCCCAGAGAAAAGCCGTCAGTCACTCCCGCTTCCCCGGTCTCCGGCCGCACTCCGTGCTCACCCGGCCTGTGACCGCGCGCCTCTATCTCTGGCACCCGACCCCGGGGGGAGTCTCCAGACCCAGCAGATCCCTGCGGTGCACTCCCGCGCGGCTCCTCCCGGGGGAGGAAGGTGAGTCTCCCCGGATCTGCCGCTTGTTGGGTCCCTGCTGGAGGAGCAGTGGCCCTACGGTGCCGCGGATCACGGTCTATGGCCACCCCGAGCTGAGAGCCCGCGCCTGGGCTCCGTCTCTGCAGCCGGCTTCCCTGCTCCGATCCCTGGGAGCTCTGCCACACTCAGGCACCCCCGGTTTTTCTGTGACCCCGAGGGTCCTGAGACCACACTGTCCCGGAGGGTTCCACCCCCTGCTTAGTCACCAGAGTGACGTCCCTCGGCGGAGCAGAGTTTTAAAAGTTCCGATTTTGTGCTCCGCGGCTCTATCACTTGCCAAAAGTGGCCGATGGAGGCCCCTCCCCCGCCGTCTATCCTCCCGAATATCGCCTCGGATTCACTTCTCCGCACGTCCTACCTTCCAGGAAGTGGTCGCTTTTCTGATGAGAGAGTTGTTGCTCTTCTTTTCTTCAATCTCCTGTTGAGTTTGTAGGTGTTCAGAATGGTTTGATCCCTATCCAGCTGAATTCCTGAGAGGAGACGAAATCCAGGTCTCCTACTCCTCCGCCATCTTGCTCCGCCCCCCTGTTCATTTTTCTATGTGAACCTAAGATGGTACTTTAAAATATATATATTTATTTATTTGAGAGAGAGCACATACGTGAGTGGGGGGAGGGGCAGAAAGAAAGGAAAAGAGAATCTCAAGCAGACTAGGCACTGAGTCCAGAGTCCTACAACAGGCTCGATCCCACGACCCTGATCATGATCTGAGCCGAAACCAAGAGTCACACACTCAGCTGACTGAGCCATCCAGGTGCCCCTAAGATGGTAGTTTTTGAATTAACTAACTAAAAATGTCCCTTTCTCCTCTCTCCATTTCCTTCTTTCCTATTAATTCTTTGTCCCCCCAAGTCCTTTTCTTTCTTTATGATTTCTATTCCATATCTTATCTCTTTCATAATTTTAAATGTTGCTAATTTATGCCTCCTTCAGATTGTTGCATGATCTCATGTCCCTATTTGATGCTTCTGCTGACTCTTTTTTTCACAGTGGATCGTTGCTTTGTGTGATTTGTCATTTTTGCATATGAGTTTATTCAGTGGAGATTGTTGTTTGCTTTTGTTGTTGGAATCCCATGCATCTTTGTTAGTTGAGGGATGAGTATTTATATATTATTTCTGAAAGTAGTTAGCAATTTTAAAATACACATATATGCTCAATTTCGTGGTAAAAATTAATATAATAAAGATATGAAAAATTGTTTGAAATTCTTTATTACATCATCATGTAACTAGTAGTGGAATGAACTTGCTGTCATATAGCTGCGCATTATTAAATAAGAGCATGTAGAATGTTAAAATATGAAAGATGAGCCTCTGACTTTTTAAAAAATCCTGTCCTGGAAGTAACATACCTCACTGGTCTTCATATTCCTGTGGTAACCATCACATGGCTACACACAGATACAGGGAGAACTGTAGTTTCTGGCTGGGTAGTTGCTTCCTGCTTTGAGGGAAGGGCGAATTTCAGTGGCTAGCTAGCCTTCTCTGCCACGGTGGGCCTGTGTAAAGGCCATTCTCCTTTGTTCTCTTGCTTCTTTCCTCACGATGGAGTCCCTAATATGCCGTGGTATCTGCCCATCCCAGCCCTCACTCCACATTCAGTACTTCTCTAAAGATGGTATCAGGGCTTGGGAGACAGACCTGTATGCCCGCCCGCTGGAGTGTTAGTGAGATCAGCCCTCTGCTGACCACAGGGAGGGAGTGGTGACAAGCTATGCTCTGCCCAAATAGGTCCACAAGAGAGTCAACTGTGCGAAGGCAAAGCCTCTGCCTGCCGTGTTCGCCACTGTACCCTCAATACCTAAAGGGTACCTGGCTAGAGTGGGTGCTCACGGACCCTTGCGAATAAAGATGAATGGTTAAATACATACATATGTCTCTTTCCTTTTTCTCCATCTAGAAAAAATAGAGTATCTTTCTGCCCCTTTCATCTGTTTCTAGCCTTTGTATCTCATTGGACACCATTCACACCACCTGCAATGATCTCGCATTCATCATTCCACTCTACTGAACTCTCCTTTCCATTGCATTCCACTCCCCCCGTCTCCTGTCCTCTGGAGGAAACCTCAAGCAGTTTGTTATGCTCATTGGGGTCCAGACTCCCTTCCTTTCACTGGATCCTCCTTTATTTCACCGTAGTGATGCTTAATACATGATGAGTAACTATATCACAGAATCACCTGCAAATGTCAATTTACATCCTCTGGTTTAGGTGGTGTCCCAAGAAGTCTTCAGTGGAAAAAACAGCATGTGACTCCTCCCGTGACTGGATAATCCCTCTGCCTGACAGGACAGGGCACGTTAAGCCAGGCAACTTGGAGTGCGAACAATGCTTTCAGCTCCCCAAAGGAGGCTGATGTGCATTGAGAGGCTCCTGCCGGCTCCTCTTTTAGGCAGGATCCCTGGCTTCTGTCCTTTGTATCCAGCCCGACTGCTAGAGTGCAGGGGTTAGCCATTTCTAAAAGTTTCTTCTTGTTTCTTCTAGTTCTATAAACCCCCCTCAGCACAGCCCCCTGTATTAAAAGAACTAAGGCCAGGTGGCTGCTAGCTACCCTGTGTTCTAACATCTCCAGAGTATAGTATGTAGGACCCACAGATCCAATCCCAACTTTTTTAAGAAAAAAAAAGGAAATTTGGGGGAAGAATACTTGAAATCTCTTGATAGTTAAGGCAGAAATCCCAGGAGAAACATGTTTCTATAGGGTTTCTATCTCCCCTCATTTCTGTTGGCATATCTGTGGCATTTCCACCATGCTGCAAATCGGTGTCTAACTGCTCCCTGGTCCACTGCTCCTGCTTCATCCTCATGAGCTCATCTAAACCTAATTAATACCTTCCAAATACCATCAAACTGCAGATCAAGTCTTCAGCATGTGAATTGGGTAGGGACACAAACATTCACAAACATCCACAGCATTCAGATACCTAGGTGGCTCAGTCAGTTAAGCCTCAGGTGATGAGTTCAGGGTCGACTCTTGATTTCAGCTCAGGTCATGATCTCAGTGTTGTAAGATCAAGCCCCACGTCGGGTTCCACACTGGGTGTGAAGCCTGCTTGGGATTCTCTCCCTCTTCCTCTGCCCCTCCCTGCCCTTTCTCTCTCAAATAAATAAATAAATACAATCTTTTTAAAAAATGCGATGGATTTTTTAAAAAGATTTTATTTATTTATTTGAGAGAGAGAGAAACACGAGCAGGAGGGAGGGGTAGAGGGAGAAGCAGACTCCCCACTGAGCAGGGAGCCCGATGCGGGGCTCGATCCCAGGACGCTGGGATCATGACCTGAGCTGAGGACAGACCCTCAACCGACCGAGCCACCCAGGCACCCCAAAAATCCGTCGCATTTGACAACCATGAGAGCACACCTCTCAGTTAATTAACTGCAGGGAGCATGAGTGACCAATGGTCCCAGCTGCTTCCCTTCTGGACCCACCATTATTAGACTTGCACCAAGACCAAACCTGTGGGCTCCCAACCCATAACTGAGCATGGCAGGGGACTAATGAAGACCCACTCCTTCTAGATGCACAATTCCTCCAATAGATTACTTTGGTTCAATGATTCCCTATGGGCCTGGCTAAGACTTTCCCTGAACTGTGCTGTAGTTCGAGGCTCTTCCTCCCCAACTCCCCCTCCTTCCTTTGTTCTCCCCCTCACAGATGTCAGACCTAGCTCTCCTCACTTCCTCTTGCTCCCTCTCCCTTTATCCTCCACAGGCAATTCCCCCAAGAAATCTCTTGCATGTTGAATCCCATTTAGGCTTCTACGTAGGATGCTGGATGCTGGGATGGAGAGTCATGTGGTGGTGATGATGGGGGTGGTGGTGACTACTTTACATACGGCAGTTGGAAAAGGCATTGGTGAGATTGATCCTAGGCCCTAAGAAGTGACTGCGAGGTTGGGGTGTAAAGTTAGGGGAAGGTGAGAACCATGCAGGGAGCCAGGGGGACTGCATTTTGACATGGGAAAGCCAGAAGGCTAGAGTGCAGGGTTGAGGGAAAATGGCAAGAATAAGAGGGAGAGATCAACAAAGATCAGCTCCTGTGGGCTTTTGTTGATCACCTGGATAGGATGGTCAACTAGACACAAGCACAACACAATCTCACGGGTACAAACAACACAGTGATACAGAGTTTACAATTCCAGTGGCAACTCCTTCCAGTGCTAATTTATTCATTCATCCATCCACTGGTCCATTCATGTTGAAGTTTTAGTTTTCCAAAACAGAAAACTACTTTCCCTCCATTCATACCAGGCTCTTAGAGCAAAAGTTTGTTTATAGAGAATTATAAAATTCTAGGGTCTGGACCTCAGCTTTTAGATCCAAAGACTCAATGTTTTCTGTCTGCACAGATGAGATCAGACTGTCAGGGTTATCACACCAACCAAACTCAAAAGAGGTTGATAGCTACACCAAAATAATACATATAAAGGCCAAAGTATTGGTTAATCAGAGTATTCTTGCTCTATAGCAAAGTCTACCCAGGGAGTTAAAATTTAATCCCAAGGTTTTTTTCAACACTCATTTCCTAGCAGATGAAAGGCTCTCTCATTTTCCCTAATAGCCTCTCTCCCAGGTTCTACACAGATCATACACACACTTCCGTTAACACATTCTTCCTTCAGATAGAGCGTGATGCAATTGATTACATTGAAGCTCTCTTGGTTATAATCTCATAACCACCGTGCTTCCCTGAGCTTACCCTTCAGGTTATTGTGAACGAATGTGGGGTGTTCTTTTAACTTTTCAATTGCACATTTGTTGGAAAATTCCTTGGAATATAAATAATAGTAGTAGCAAATGATAATTATTACAGATTTTTATAATGCTTGTTTATTATTGGCTAAGCCCTTTACATAAATTATTTCGTTAAATGCTTAAAACTACTCTTGGAAGGAGACATTATGATCCTCATTTTACAGAAAAGAAACTGAGGCTGAGAAAAGATAAGTTGTCGTTATGACTTCAAAGCCCATCCTTGATCTCTCCCATTCTCTGTTACTTCTGTGACCTTTTCTTTTCCTTATTTAAAAAAAGTTTAATTCCAGTCTAATTAACATACAGTGTTATATTAGTTTCAGGTATACAATATAGTGATTCAACAGCTCTATACATTACTCAGTGCTCATCATGATAAGTGTACTCTTAATCCCCTTCACCTGTTTCACCCATCCCCCACCCACCTCCCTTCTGGTAACCACCAGTTTGTTCTCTATAGTTAGGGGTTTGTTTTTTTGTTTGTCTCTTTTTCTCTTTGTTCATTTGTTTCTTAAATTCCAAATATGAGTCAAATCATCTGGTACTTGTCTTCTCTGACTGACTTATTTCGTTTAGCATGATACTCTCTAGCTCCATCCATGTTGTTGCAAATGGCAAGATGTTATTCTTTTTATGGCTGAATAAGATTCCATTGCATAAATATACATCTTCTTTATCCATTCATCTATCGGTGGACACTCGGGTTGCTTTCACAATTTGGCTATTGTAAATAACGCTGCAATAAACATGGAGGTGCATGTATCTTTTTGAGTTAATGTTTTCATTTTCTTTGGGTAAATACCCAGTAGTGGAATTACTGGGTCCTATGGTAATTCAATTTTTAATTCTGTGCCCTTTTCTTTCTCCTTTTCTCCCCTGCTCTTTTTCTCTGTAATTTATTAAAAATTACACATGTAACATATAGAAATATTTTTAAAAATATAGAAGGGAATAAAGTGAAAAGTAACAATGCCCATCTCATCCATTCTCACTTCCTAACTGCAGTTCTGGCCCACCAAGGTTCTTATTGAAATAAACCACTCACTGACAGTTTTTTTTTTTTTTTAATAAATCCCACCATATTCTACACACACACACACACACACACACACTTTGTAATTTGTGTATTTTTCCTCAAAAAAACCCAACAACTATACTATGCATAACTGAGTGTCTTGAACATTACATCAGTAACTACTTACTGATATATTTCATTCTTTTAAGTTGACTCATCTAGACACCACTATGTTCCATTGATCTGCCTATTTGGGTCCCAGAATCAAAGTATTTTAGTTAATATAGATGCATTTTAATATGATAGAATTATTCTTCCCCTTCATTTTTAGAATATTCTTGACAATTATCACATCTTTTCTTTCAAATTGATTTCACACACTTTTTTTTTTTTGCAAGTTTAAAACAGTAACAAGATGGAAGAGAAAAACCTACTGACGTTTTGAATGGGATCGTATTAAGATGATAGATGAATTTAGAGAAATTCAGTTTTATTTTTTTTAGAGAGAGAGTGAGCATGTGCATGAGCTGGGGGTGACGTGGGGTGGGGCAGAGGAAGAGGGAGAGAGAGAATGTTAAGCAGGCTCCATGCCCAGCATGGAGCCCAATGAAAGGCTTGATCTCACGACTTCGAGATCATGACCTGAACTGCAAACTGCAGTTGGACATTTAACTAACTGAGTCACCCAGGCACTCTAGGGATAATTCACATCTTTATACTATTTAGTCTTGTTATCCTAAAACAAAAAGTACACAGTTTAGCCAGGAAAACATTTTTGAGAACTAGGAACACAGTGTACTAAGTGTTAAAATAACATATGTGCAGGGTATTATGGGTGTGTGGAGAAGTAGAGAGGATGGGCACCTAATCCAGCTTTGTGGCTGACTTCTGGATTAAAATCCATCTTCCATCATTAACTTGGTCCCAGTTCTATCTTCTGGAACTATCCTAAATGTGTGTAATTTACTTTCCTCCTGTCTGTTGAGGAAAATGTTCAGCTCTTGGGGCACATGGGGGGCTCATTCGGTTAAGCATCTGCCTCCGGCTTGGGTTATGATCCCAGGGTCCTGGGATCGAGCCCCACGTCGGGCTCCTTGCTCTGTAGGGAGCCTGCTTCTCTCCCTCCCTCTGTCTGCTTCTCCCCCTGCTTGTACTCTCTCTCTTTCTCTGTCAAATAAATAAATAAAATCTTTTAAGAAAAAAAAGAAAAAAGAAAATGTTCGGGTCTCTTAAGACTTCTCCCAAATAAACATCACCAGTTTCTTAAATAACATAATTTTCCAGACTCTTCATCCCTTCTTTCTTGTAGATGTCAACCTCCTAAACTGTGGTGCCCAGAAGTTAACGCAGTAGACCCTTGCCATGTGAGGAGTTATAGCCACATTTTCGAATTTGTTTGAAGTTTCGTGACATACTTTTCTTGAGGCACAAATTGGAATTCTACAGGCTTCAGTGGAGGATTACATTCATTTATCATCCATGCACTCATTCAACAAATATTGAGTTGACATTTGTGCAGGAATAATCCCTGAGTGAGTGTAGTGGACTTTCAGTCACCTGTGCACGAGACTAGCCCTGCTGTTCTCCACTCCGAAGCGCACATACCTCATGTGAGGGATTGGACAAGGATTCCCTGTGAGGGGCGCCACGACGCCAGTATCCTGCTTCGCACTCTGTATTGCTTTTTTCTTTTTCACAGTTATATTGATGTATAATTTATGTACAGTACACTGCACATTTTTAATTGTATAATTTGATTAGCTTTTACATATGTATAAATCTATGAAATCTTCACAATCAAAATAATGAAAATATCCATCATTCCCAAAAGCTTCCTCATGACTCTTAGTTCCTCCTTCCCTACCTTCTCATCCTCCAGCCCGTCCCCAGGCAACCTCTGTTCTGCTTTCTGTCACTTAGTTTCTGTCATTACGCCCTTTCTGCTTAGTTTGCATCTTCCAGAATTTTGCACACGTGGAATCAAATGTACTCATTCTCTTTTGCCTGGCCTTTTTCATATGGCATAATTATTTTGAGATTCGGGCGCCTGGGTGGCTCAGTTGGTTAAGCGACTGCCTTCGGCTCAGGTCATGATCCTGGAGTCCCGGGATCGAGTCCCGCGTCGGGCTCCCTGCTCGGGGGGGAGTCTGCTTCTCCCTCTGACCCTCCCCCCTCTCATGTGCTCTCTCTCATTCTCTCTCTCTCAAATAAATAAATAAAATCTTTAAAAAAAAATTATTTTGAGATTCATTCATGGTATTGCGTGTATCAGCATTTTGTTCTTTTTACTGCTGAATAGTATTCCATTGTATGGATAGAGCAGATTTTGTTTATTCATTCATCTGTTGACGGACATGTGGCTTGATTCCAGCTTCTGACTCTTCCGAGTAAAGCTCCTGGAAACATTCGAGCACAAATCTTTGTGTGGGCATATCTTTCGCCTCCATCGAGTAAGTATCTAGGAGTGGAATGGGAGAGTCCTGTGATAGATAGATATTTACTCTTTTAAGAAACTGCCAAACTGTTTTCCAAAGTGATTGTATCATTTTACATTGCCAGCACCCCTGAATGAGAATTATAGTGGTTCTTTTTTTTTTTAAATACTGTTAACAGTTTAGCAAATATCTTTTCAGACTCTTTAATGCACACGTGTATAAGCATATTTTTATTGAGATATAATTGACATATACCATTATATTCATTTTAAGTATACAACATAATGATTCAATATTTATATAAATTTCAAAATGATCGCCACAGTAAGTACAGTTAACATTTATTACCACACATATAACAAATTTTTGTTCCTGTTATGAGGACTTTTAAGATCTACTCTCTTAACAACTTTCAAATATACAATACAGTATTGTTAACTATAGTCAGCATGCTGTATATTATATCCCCATGACTTACTTATTTTATAAATATTTTATGGAAGCTTGTACCTTTTGACACTTTTCACCCATTTGCCTCACCCCCACCCCCTGCTTCTAGCAACCACCAATCTGTTTTCTGTATCTGCATATTTAGTTTTTGGGTTTTATTTATTTATTTTTAGATTCTGCATATAAGAGAAATGAGATAGTATTTGTCTTTCTCTGTCTGACTTATTTCATTTAGCATAATGCCCTCGAGGTCCATGTTGCAAATGGCAAGATATTCTTCTCTTACAGTTGTTCTTTATTCACAGTCATTCTTTATCACCTCAAACACTTCATATCATCCATCTTTTTAATTTTAGCCATTCTAGTGTGTGTGTATTGAGTATCATATTATGGTTTTAACAGCATTTCCCTAATGTAATGATATTGAGCGTATTTGCCGTCTGAAAATCTCTTTTGAGAAATATCCATTCAAATCTTTGCCCTCTTTTTATTGGGTTGCTTTTCTTCTTATTATTGAGTTATAAGGGTCTTTTATATATTCCAAATACAAGTCCTTTCTTGGATATATGCCTTGCAAATGTTTTCTCCAAGTCTGTGGCTTGCTCCTTAATTTTCGTAATAGTGACTTTGAAGAACAAGTTTTAAATTTCAATAAAGCTTAATTTGTTTGTTTTATCTTTTACACTTCGTACATTTTGTGTCTTATTTAATAAATATTTCACAAATCCAAGGTTACTAAGATTTTCTCCTATTTGGTCTGGAGGTTCCACAGTTTTGGCTCTTATGCCCATGTCCCTCATCCATTTCAAGTTAATTTTTAGATATGGTGTGAGGAAATGTTTCAATTCCTTCCTCCTCCCCCCACCCCGTTTTTCCTCCTTCTGTTCTCTCTTTAGTCCTTCCTTCCTTCCTTCCTTTTTTTCCTTTTTCCTTTTCTTTTCTTTCTTCTTTCTTTCTCTTTCCTTTCTTCCTTTCTCATTTCATTTTTTCCCTTTGTGTATGGTTATCCAGTTGTTCTGTCACCATTTATTGAAAAGGTTGCCTTTCTCTACTGAATTGCCTTGCACATTTGTCAAAAATTAAATGCCCATTGTGGGTTTATTTCTGGACTATATTCTGTTCTATTGATCTATAGGTTTGTTTTTTAAGATTTTCTTTATTTATTTAATTGACAGACAGAGAGAGAGAGAGAGACAGCGAGAGAGGGAACACAAGTGGGAGAGGGAGAAGCAGGCTTCCCGTCGAGCAGGGAGCCCGATGTGGGACTCCATCCCAGGACCCTGGGATCATGACCTGAGCCGAAGGCAGACGCTTAACCGACTGAGCCACCCAGGCGCCCGATCTATATGTTTTTTAATACCTATAGCACACTATTTTAATTATGCTGTCTTTACAATGAGACTTAAAATGATATAGACTAAATCCTTATTTTTCAAAGTTGTTTTGGTTATTGTAGGTCCTTTGCATTTTTGTATAAGTTTCAGAACCTGCCAATTTCTAGTTTTTTGAAAGCTTGCTGGGATTTAACTTAGATTGCATTAAATTTAGACTACTTGGGGATAACTAATGTCTTAATAATGTTGACTCTTTCAATCCATGCACATAGTATTTCTCTCCTTTCATTAAGTCTTTAATTTCTTTCAGCAATATTTTATATTTTTAAGAGTACAGGTCTTGCACATCTATTGCCAAATTTATTCCAAAGTGTATGTATTTTTACACTCTTGTAAATGGTACCATTTTTTAAACTTCCAATTGTTTGTTGCTAGTACCTATGAAAGTGCAATTGATTTTTTATCAATGTTGTATCTTAAAACTTGCAAAACTCACTCATTAGTTCTAGTAATTTTTTAAATTATTTATTTATTTATTTTAATTTCAACTTAGTTAACATAATAGTGTATTATTAGCTTCAGGGGTAGAATTTAGTGATTTATCACTTGCATATAACACTCAGTGCTCATCACAAGTGCCCTCCTTAATGCCCATCACCCAATTACCCCACACCCCACCTACCTCCCCACCAGCAACCCTCAGTTTTGTTCTTTATAGAAGAGTCTCTTATGGTTTGCCTCCCTCTCTGTTTTTATCTTGTTTTATTCTTCTTTCCCTTCCCCTATGTTCATCTGTTTTGTTTCTTAAATTCTACATATGAGTAAAAGCATATGGTTTTTAATTATTTCTAAGGATTTTCTACATAGATGATTATGTTGTAGGCAAATAAAGACAGTTTTACTTCTTCCTGCCCAATCTGCCTATTTCACTGACTAGTACCTCCAACACCATCCTGAATAGAAGGGGTGAGAGCAGATGTTATTGTCTTATTCCTGATCCTAGGGGGAAAGCAATCCATTTTTTACCATAAAGTATGGTCTTACCTGTAGGTTCTTTGTAAATGCCTTTTATCAGGTTGAGAATTCTGCTGAGAATTTTTTTTAGAAATGAATTTTGTCCAGTGCTTTTTATGCATCTATTTAGGTGATCATATGGTTCTTTCTCTTTCTTTCTTTTTCTTTCTTTCTTTCTTTCTTTCTTTCTTTCTTT
>NW_023270454.1:43987611-44080345 GCF_011800145.1 Mirounga leonina
TCTTTCTTTCTTTCTTTCTTTCTTTCTTTCTTTCTTTCTTTCTTTTTTTTTTTCTTTCTTTCTTCCTAAGTCTGTCAATAGTGTGAATTACATTAATTTTTGTATGTTAAAGCAACTTTGTATTCCTAGGATAAACTCCACTTGACAATGATGTATTATCCTTTCTATGTATTATTGGATTCAATTTGTTAAAATTTTATTGAGAATTTTAAAGTCTTTTTCCATGTGCGGTATTTGTCTGTGGTTTTCCTTTATTGTAATGTATTTGTTTTGATATTAAGGTAATACTGGAGTCAAAAACTGAGTTGGGAACCCCATTTTCTGGAGAAAATTGTGTTTAGTATTAATTATTCCTTAAATATTTGGTAGATTCACCGATGAAATTACCTAGGCCTGGAGGGGTCTTTTTTTGTGTGTAAGAAGGCTTTAAACTGCCAATTCAATTTCTCTAGTCTAAAGTTAGTTTTGCCCCCAATACCCTGTGAGTATTCTATCTGATGCCTCATGTACTGAGGTTTTCCCACTCTAGCTGTTGGGAACATGAACTATTCCCAGCCTGTATGATCTCCACAAATTGCTACCTCTGCTCTCTTTGAGAGGTCCTTCTAGTCTCAGGTTATTTTCTCACACACATGAGCCAATCAGCATTTAGCTGACCACTCAAGGGAGGGGTACATTCTGTTGACTTCTGGGACTCTCTCTCTGTGAACTCTCTTCTCTCTGATCCACTGACCAATGAGTTTAAGTTACCTTGACCTCCTTGAACTCCCAGCTCTATCTTCTCAATTTAGGGAGATTGCCAGCCTTTGTCTGGGTTCTCCCTCCCTGTGCTGTGGCCTGAAAACGTTCTCCAGGCAGTACCCCTGGTGACTGGAGAGGTCATCTCTTTCTCAGTGATCACTTTCCTGTGCTGCTTGTTGTCCAATGGCTGAAAAAAAAAAATTGTTTCACGTATTCTGTTCAGTGCTTTTGGTTATTTGAGGCGGGAAGATAAATCTGGTTTTTGTTAATTCATCTTGGCCAGAAGCATCAATCCCTCCTGTGTTTCTATTAGTGTAGACTAAGAATGCTTTGACCCGCTTTAGAAGTCAAGTTTTACTGAGCTTGCCATCTATCACAACCCATAGGGTTTTCATTTTTGACATTCAAATTTGTAAGAAGTAAGCTCTCCTAGATCTTGTACCTACACAATTGATTGATCAACTCAAAGTCAGCTCTCACATTTACTCTGTTAAATTTTTTCATATTGATTTTGGTCCTTGACTCTTTTCAAATCTTGTGTCTACCATCCGTTCTACTGTCTATCTCACTATGAAATGAATATTTGTCAGTACCAAATCTTCGAGTTGATATAGGGGTTACAAACACAGTTCTTGTTCTCATGGAGTTGACATTTTGGGAGTGGGGGGAATACAAAAGTAACAGATAAAAACAGATACACAATTTAATTATTTCAGATAGCAGTACATGCTACAAAGAACTGAATACTCTAGGCAGAGAATAACCAGGGTAGGCGAGTGGCTGCCTTAGCTTAGGTTTTCAGGGAAATTCTTTGTTATGGGTCCTTGGTTGCAAAAAATAAAAGACAACTCTGCTTAACTGAAGCGGAAAATACATTTGGGGGAAGAATTTCAGGTAGCCAATAGCACTGATACATGGGCTGCCCAACTCAGCTTCAGCCGGACCAACAGGAGGCAAAACACAACCCAGATAGAATCACGTAGTAGTCTGCACACTAGCCCAACGTCAGCCAGCCCCGCCACTGGTAAGAACACCACCACTGGGCAACCATCACTGTGATGAACGGCCCCAACCTTAGATACTACCAGCATTCTCCTGTCCTCTCCATGATGCCAGAGCGGCCATGAAAGCTGCAACTGTCCCTGCCCCTAGGCATCACCACTCTCCTGAGATTTGAAACCTGGCGTGAAGACCAGCTTAGCTGCATTCAAGTCATGTGCCCATGTCTTAGTTTCCACAGGTAGGGAAAGAGAATATCTGACCCTTGGAAGTTTCCAGGGTGGGAGCCAGGAATGTTCAGTTGTTGGGTAGGTAATAGACAATGTCTCTACAGCTTCCTTCAAAAAGTTACATTTGAAGCAATATCTAAATAATTGGAAGAGGCAGCCATATGAAGATGTGAAGAAAATAGGGGCACCTGGGTGGCTCGGTGGGTTAAGCATCTGACTCTTGATTTTGGCTCAGGTCATGATTTCAGGGTCATGAGATCAGGCTCCGTGCTAGGCGGGGAGTCTGCTGGAGATTCTGATCCCCCCCCCCCAAGCTCTCTCTCTCTCTCTTAAATAATGAATAAATAAATCTTTGAAAAAATCTGAAGAAAACACATTATAGACCAAGAAAACAGCAGGAGTAATGACTAAAAAGGGGTTAACTTGGTGTTTGCAAGGGATATAAAGTCTCTGGATGGCTGGAACATAGTAGACAGGGGAAAAGAGACAACAGACAAGATCCAAGAGGTATCAGAGGCCTAGCATGTATGACCCTAAAGATTATGGAAAGAACTTTGCATGGTATTTTTATTGCACTAAGAAACCATTGCAGGATTATAGGAAAGAAAGTGATACAACCCTTCCTGGTGGTGTGCACTTAAAATTAGAAATATATATATATCTTAGATTTTAAAAATGTTATAGCAACATTAAAGCATTTTAAGAAAAATATTTTTTTAACTTTTATTTTTTTAATTTTTTTAAATTTTATTTTATTATGTTATGTTAGTTGCCATACATTACATCATTGGTTTTTGATGTAGTGTTCCATGATTCATTGTTCGCATATAACACCCAGTGTTCCATTCAATACGTGCCCTCTTCAGTAGCCATCACCGGGCTAACCCATCCCCCACCCCGCTCCCCTATAAAACCCTCAGTTTGTTTCTCAGAGTCCATAGTCTCTCATGGTTCGCCTCCCCCCGAGCAGGGAGCCCGATGCGGGGCTCGATTCCAGGACCCTGGGATCATGACCTGGGCCGAAGGCAGACGCTTAACGACTGAGCCACCCAGGCGCCCTTAATTCTCTTCTGTTGATACTCTTTTCATTTCTGCCTATTCCCTTCGAATTTTGCCTATATGCAGATCTAGTTTTATATCTCTGCCTATTGTACATAGACTTTTTTACATTGTATTCTGTTTACTGAATAGTATATACTCTACATTGTTCAACCTAGGGATGATGCAGTACTGCAAATTTGTCTTCACAAACATTCTTTAGGATGAACACTTAGGAATGAAATTACAGAGTCACAAGATACAAAGTTTTACTTAAAACGCAATACATATTGCCACAGAGCTTTCTGAAAGAGTTGCATTGATTTATAATGTTCCTGAAGTCCACAGGTGTATTAGTTTCACCAGTTATATAACTGCTGATTTTGTAGCTGTAATTTTATCCAGGCTGTTCTCACTTTCATTTGTTTGATAACTACCGCCACCCAAGCTCACTGAGGCCACAAGGAAGCAGTGGGTGAGGCAGTAGGAAGACGGGAGAGGGGGGGCTTTTATTTCTCTGGCCCAGCCTCCACCTTTAGGGTTGTGAAACCACAGCGCTCTCCCTGCCTTGAGATTCCTGATAGTCCTACCAGTGGCATCTCCTTTCTTGTGCCTCCCATTGATGGTGGCTTCATGGTTGGCTCCACGCCTCAGCGCATGGGTCTTCATGCCCTCCTCCCCTCTATGACTGTCCACATGTCCTCTGCCTTATTTGGTAGGTAGCTGCTCCTCCCTTCTGTGCTTCCAGTGTTAAGTTACTGAAATGGGAAAAATTCCCACCATCCCTGCAGCCATTATGTTTGCTGCAAAGAGTGCTTCCTGGTGATCTCTGTTTTCTTACAGAGATTCAGTCATTCATTCATCTAACAACTAATCATTCAGTAGTGTATCCGTCACAATCCCGGCAGGAAACAGATGGCTCCTTCAAACTGGGTATCTGAGAAGAGCTTAGAATAAAGGGATTATTTGCAAATGCAGGCAGGAGTTAAGGAAACCAACAAGAGATGACATAGTGCCCAGGAAAGGGCAAGAAATAGGTTCTGTTGCCACCTAAATGGTCAAGAGGAGAGGGTGGTTATACAAAGCCCATGGGAGTAGCTTGATGGAGAGGAGCTGTGCTTTGAGAAGAGGGGTGAGGGCAATCCATAGCAAACCAACAAGGAGGACATCAGGGGAATACGTACCCCAGTTTCAGTCTCCTCCTTCCACCTGGCCACAGCCTCCATTGGTTGAATCTGATCAGAGGCCATAAAGCACAAGAGCCTCTTTAATGGACTCAGGAGTTGGAGGACACAGTGGCAGCACCATTGCTCATGCAGATAAAACTCCTGGGATGAATGGCCTGAGCTTCCCATGTTGACTGACATGAACAGGAATAAAGGCCATGCTGGGGTTGGTCTGGACGGTCTTAAGGCAAATAACGGCACCGAGGTTGCCAGTGTTTGGAGGGGATGGAGGGAAGAGTGACGGCCTTGTCCGGAGGGGGCAAAGTTCTTAACTCTTAAGAACTCTCTTAACTCTTCGTAATGATGAGGAGATATCTGGGGAGAGGCAGTGTTTTCCTGAACACAAAAGATCCAGGGGCTACTGTTAGACTCACAGCCCGGTCATACTGTTACTCTATATTTTGCTGTGTTCAATCACCCCATGGCCTCCCACCACCCACTCACTGTCCCTCCATCAAGAATGTGCATGCCACTTATTTCGTAACTAGCAAGTACTGGTTCAAGGTGCTAGAATCCAAGGATGCGTGCTATGAACCTTCCACTCAAGAGGCTTCCAATCTAGGATAGGGAGATCTGGCTATACATAAGCATAAAATTAGAATTCAAAGTAATCTGCACAGTGAGAGAAATACACAGAGGATACTATGGGGGCACAAAGGACATCAGGGAACGCACCCTGGGGAGGTGAACATCTCTTCTATGGGCAGGGATTCCCTGCTGAGAACCTCCTGTTGAATGGTGATACTCAGAGATTCTCTAAGACCCCCACTGCTCTGCAAAGTATGAACTTCCTTCCTGTGAATGTGTCTTTTAAATATATTGTGTATTTCTTCTTTGATGAATTATTGTTTCTATTCATGTTTTTTCTTAGAAATTTAAATCCAGCTTTTTAGGTATTATAGATATTATTCTGTCATATTTGGTGCAAATCTTTTTCACAGCCTGATTTTTTTCCCTTTTAATGTTAATGATGTTATTTTGCATTGTGTGGGTCTTTTTATTTATTTATTTATTTATTTTTTTTTTTTTTAAGATTTTTATTTATTTGACAGAGAAAGACACAGCGAGAGAGGGAACACAAACGGGGAGTGGGAGAGGGAGAAGCAGACTCCCTGCCGAGCAGGGAGCCTGATGCGGGACTCGATCCAGGGACTCCAGGATCATGACCTGAGCCGAAGGCAGTCGCTTAACCAACTGAGCCATCCAGGCGCCCTGTGTGGGTCTTTTTAAAGTTTGCTTATTCAAACCTGTCATTTGTCAGTCTTTCTGTTTAGATTGTTTATGTTTCCTGGGGGCACCTGGGTGGCTCAATCAGTTAAGTGTCTGCCTTAGGCTTGGGTCATGATCCCAGGGTCCTGGGATTGAGCCCCACATCCAGCTCCTTACTCAGCAGGGAGTCTGCTTCTCCCTCTCCCTCTGCCCCTCCCCCACTGCTTGTGCTCTCTTTTGCTATCTCTCTCAAATAAATAAAATTTTTAAAAAAAATAGATTGTTTATATTTCCTTATAGCTGAGAACATTACCACTCCTCCGTAGATCTACAAAGATTTTATTTTATTTTCTACCAGACTTTCATATAATTTTGAATTATTTAGCACTTTTAATCTACTTGAGAATAATTTTACATGTCCTTTAACATGGGGGCACAAATTAATATTCCTCCCACATATTTTAACGTTTTCTATACATCATCCAACTTACTAATAAAACTTTAGGAAAGTCCAGAGCCAAGTCTGCCACCCAAACCATTAGAAGCTTCCTTTGGGACTTAACACTAATCCATTAATCAATAACCTTGGTGATTCTCCCATAGATCATCCATGCTGTGTGTGTCCTTTGCGTGGTAATTGTCTTATTCCTACCATAGATGGTAAGTTCCCTGAAGGCAGGGATCACCCACACATCCCCACCACCTAACAAAATACCTTACACATTATTTATTTGGCACCATAAACATTTGTGGAATGAATAAATTAAAAAAAAATAGAAATAACTAAATCTACCCACTGGTTTAATATTCATCTTCCTATAAGTCCACAAGGAAAACACGAAAGGCTCTCAAAATCTGACTTATATAATTTCCTGGACACATTAATCTTATCAAAAAAGAAAATTAGGTTAGGCTCAGTGTATCCCTAGTGGATGCATTCTGACTGCTCTCTTGTCGGAGCACTCACAAAACATCTGCTTCATAATCCTTTCTAGAACCTTGTCTAAAATCATCAGCAAGCCTCTAGATTTCCAGAATCCATTTTCACCTTGCCCTCACCCCTTTTGGAAGATGAGAACAGGGACTATGTCTTATTTGGTTTGGTTTCCTCTCTGCTGAGCAGCATTCTGAAAAATAAAAAGTAATTGCTTAGTAAGTGTTTAATAAATGAATGAATAAAAAGTAACTGGTTATTATCCACTAAAATCTTCGAGGCAGCTTAAATGAAATTATTCAAATAAACATGTAATGTTGGGTAATGCACGCCAACAAATCAGCCCTGTTCTGTGCTTCTTTTAGGTGTGATGTAGAGGCAGCTTTGAAAGTGCTCCTTGTCCCGGAAAGGATTCACAAAGAGGCAAAAACAGGGAGCTAGTCCCGGAAGGGAGTTCTGACATCCGGGAAAAGTGCTTCCTGGTCAGTGTGGCCATCCTCAAGTCTAGATTCTTTGAGCAAGATGTGGCCCAGGTTGGGTAATGTTGGCAGAGATATGGCTTCAATTCTGATTTGCTGTTGTTTTGAGGACTTTTATTTTACGCCTTTGCCAATAAAAAAAGAAAGAAAGCAAATTTGTGTGTGTCACGATTTCTTCTCAGGTCTGACCACGTGCAAGAGTCCAAGTTGAATCATTAGTCTTTGGATGTGCAGCAAGAGTATTCTTAAAACAAAATGGGATGTTAGCAAGTCATCTGCCTTTAATATTTAACTTAGTTCTTAAAGTTATTGCACATGGGGGCGCCTGGGTGGCTCAGTTGGTTAAGCGACTGCCTTCGGCTCAGGTCATGATCCTGGAGTCCCGGGATCGAGTCCCGCATCAGGCTCCCTGCTCGGCAGGGAGTCTCCTTCTCCCTCTGACCCTCCTCCCTCTCATGCTCTCTGTCTCTCATTCTCTCTGTCTCAAATAAATAAATAAATAAAATCTTAAAAAAAAAAAGTTATTGCACATGGATGGCATTCAGTACCATTTGTCATAAAGCAGAATCAAGCTAATGTTACTGAAGGTCAGGAGGAAAGTCCTCCAGTTTAATGAAGCAGCAATATTAAATTGGAATGAGTAAATTTGCATTGGAGAATCTGATAAGCAATGCCCAATCTAAGGAGAGGCATGAATGCAAGGCTAAGGCTACGTTCTGTAATGATGTGTTCTAACCAAGATGATCAGTCCCCTCCATTGGCCTGGAGACTTATTGGCACAGGTGAAAAGAAGTGGGTACTCAGAGCAAGCTTTCCACTTCGCAGGTGATCCACAGCAGGGGGCAAGAGAGGGACTTGCTTGCTCACTTGCTCCCTCCACACCTCCCTGGAAGTCTGCTACCAAAACAGGGGGCCATGGGTTATAGTTTGCTGACACCTGCCCTATACTTTCCACCTTTTTGAAGAATGTTCCTTGATCCTCCGCTGGCTGACACCTGGCTCTCCCTGAGGCCATGTCTTCCCCTGTAGCCCTCCCAGGTGGTCGGGTAGTTATTTACTCCTCACACTACGGAGCCAGAGGTGAAACAGGTGTTCTCCATGTTCCACTCTGTTGCTTTGAGCATGTGCTCCCTCAAAAAAAAGCCTCAGCTTTGAACCTCACTCGTCACCACCATCTAGTTTCAGCTCTCTACCACCCCTCACTCCTTGAAGATTTTAGCAGCCAATTTACTATCAGCGTCTTTCAAAATAAGTCCAGTTATTATTCATGTGATGTCAACAACCAGGTATTCTTTCCAGTATCCTGGCTTTTTGATTCCTTCATCTCCTTTCTCCAATGGCTTTGTCCTCCCTTCGACCTCCGCTACTCACTTCTACAGTCATACCTTCAACATTCTCATTACAAATAATTGCAACACACCCAAAGTTAATTTCAGACATCCTACTTTCTTACCCCCCTCCCCTTATTATCTTTTGAGCTTTTTCCCTCTGGTACCCCAACACAACCTTTCTATATCACCAGGACTTTAATCCAATGCTTTTATCACCTTCTACTTTTCCACTCCCTTGATGTCCTCTCTCCCATCCCCATTCAGTCAAAATTCAGTAGCCTATCTTTATAACCATCCTTTTGCATATAGACTTGACTCCCTTGCCCCTCTCTCCCTTGTACTGGCTTGACTAAACCAAAACCCTAGTGAAATTTCAAGTCTGTCTACTGGTTGCTTATACTCTCACAACATGGCCAGACTAACACCCAAACATGCTGACTGATTTCACTTTAAATTCATTGTCATTAACCTCAAGTGGTCCTTGATATTGCCTGGTACTCATCCTGGTTCCATCACTTTATGTTCCTAGGCAGCCAGTTCATGTCTTCTATCTCTTTAAACCTCCAACATCTCCTCCCCCATCTTTGCCCTCAGCTGATGGTGCTATTTCCTATGTCACTGAGAAAACAGAAGTGATTCTCCCAATACCATATCCAACCACCACCTGCCTGTGCCCATATAGTCTACTGTTAGGTCCTATCCTGTCTGACCTACCCAAGAACATTAACCAGCAAGGGTCCTGTTTTTCCTTGAGCAACATCAATTGTCCCCTCTCTACTGAATAATTCTCATTAGTGTACAAGCATGTTGTTATTTTGCCATTTGAAAAAAAAAACTCTCACGACTCCACTGTATCCCATTTATCTCTTTCCCTTGACAGCAAAACTTAAGACTTGGCTATTTTCACTGTGTGCAGTTTCTCCCTTAAACTCACCTTTTCCCACCACCACTTCACCAAAACTGCTCTTATCAAGTCACCAGTGACTCCACACTACTCAGGTCCAACGGGCAGTGCCTGGTCCTCATCTAATTGATCTACCATCACCTTTTCTATCTATGTATGCCTGGGGAGTCCACAGTAGATTGTGTGTCTGAAGAACAGAATGGGGTTCTGGTTTTATGAAATTAAATTTGTGGAATATGAACAAACCCATCTATAAGAATGTGTCGTGTAGCTACTCACCCATCTGCCTTCTCTGAGTTAACGATGATTTATGACAGAGCAGTAGTAAGGAATGTTAATTGGCTTCATTTTAGCATACTTAGATTTCTTGCCAGGGACTGTGGATTGATAGGGGGAACGCTTTAAGGAACACTGACACTTTTGTTTTCCAACCAAAACAGCTCTTCCACTCTTCCATCTCTTTCAGTATTTAGAATCACAGAATAGTGTTAGACTTGGAGTGTTCTTACAGAACAACTATCCAACTTTTCATTTGATAGAGAAAGTCCAGAAAGGCTAAATGACCTTCCCAGAGTCTCACAGGCCATTAGTGACCTATTTGAAATAAAACTTCCCTCCAAGTTCAATAACATTTCTATCACACTTGCTGCTGATCTGCTTCCTTACAGTTCCCTCAATAGCCACATTCTGTAGAGATACTGTCCATTCACTTTCCAAGGAATCCTGTTATTCTCTTGGACTGTGTAGGGTCTTTAAGTCTGGCATCCTTTCCAACATACTTGCAGCTGATAGGTTTTCTGACAGTTCTTTCAATGCGTCCGTTCTGTACTGATATACGAATCCAACATACTTGCAGCTGATAGGTTTTCTAACAGTTCTTTCAATGCGTCCGTTCTGTACTGATACAGTTCATTCACTTTGTAGGGAGCCCTATTGTGCTCCTGGATGGTTTGGGATCTTTGGTTCCATCAACAAACATACTTCATTTATCAGGGCTAAATCTGACAGTGGCTTTGATTTGTTGCTTTGCTCTCAAGTTGTAAGAGAGATATGTTTGGCAGAATCCCAGAGTGCATTCCAGGGCCAAATAGAACTTAAAGATGTTCTTGATTGTGCAACCGTTCCTGACATAAAATCCTAGAGTGTGTCCTTGTAGAGCCATTAGTCAGATGCAGTTGCAGGGCTCCTGTTTCCATCCTGGAGGGAGCCCTCTGGCCTCTGAACTTCTTCATTTTGCGACAGGCTCCTGAGCTGGCTGAGTTGTTTTGCAACTAAGTTGTTTTGTATTTATATGTATAGTCCAGAAAACGGAAGGAGAAATGAGACAGTTCCCCTCCCCAAACACACAAATGACAGACCTTTGAGGACAACAAGAAGCAAGGACACCTCAGTGAGATAAACTAGTTGCAAGAACAAAAGAAAACTTGCTGAGAGGTATTACCATACCTAAAGAGGGACTGTGTCAATGTTTAGGGGGCTCTTAATAGCAGCCATAATGAAAATGAACACTTACCTTTGTGCCAAATACTATTCTGGACTCTTTATACATATTGCATTATACGAATTACATTTTATCATCATAACTCTATAAAATAGACACTACTATGGATGGGAAACCTGAGACACACAGAGATTAAGTAGCTGCCAAGTTCACACAGCTAATACAATGATAGGACAAGATTTGAACCAGGTCCTTACTCCAGAGTCTTCACCCTTAACCACTGTATATGCTGGCTTTCTGGAAGCCACAAATAGGAGAATTAGTGTCCACTCTTGGCAGAGCCAGATGAGGACCTTGGGCCAAACTATATTTCTCTCTGACCCTACCGGCCAGGCCATCCCTTCAGTGAAGAAGACGTCCTCATGCTATCTCAATGAGGGAGTAATTCTTAATAGCATCCATTTTTCTGAATCTCCATTTTTAAATTAACTTTAAGACTATAATTTGGCCTCTCACACAGCTCATCCTACAAAGGGAGAATGCAAAGGAACCATGGGCATTCTAGTTTTTTGCTCAGACTCTGTGGGGTTTGGTTCACATGAATCTGACAGCTCCTCTGAATTCACCCTGTGGATGCTGACAGATCAGATGCAAGGCTAAGAGCCAGAGGCCCCGATGTAGTGAGTACCACCCTGGGCAGATCCGGGTGCTGATTTCTCCTGGAAACTGCAGACATCTTGGCATCACAAACCCTTTCCTTTGAAGCTTCAACTGTTCTATCTACCTTATTAGATTGGTGGCTTCTTGATGGAAACCACCACGTTTTAGATGTCTTGGTATTCCTAAGACACTGGAAGGTCATTGCCCCCCCCACTCCCTTAGGAAATTTCAGTGTTCTTCAGGTGACTTCCAGCCATCAGAACTGCATCTCTGTGCTGAGGGCTTCCCCTGCCCCCAGAACAGCAGAAGGCACACAGCAGGCTAGAATTGCCTGGTAATTAATCTACTCCCCTCCCAGTAGTCTTCCACCAATGAGTCTTGGGAATAGGTGTATAAATACCCCAGTGCTCGCCTCCCTCGGGGCCGATAATGCTGAGGTCCTATACCCCACCATTTTCCTGCAGGATTAAGTTTCAGTCACACACACTGGTGTCTAGCTTAATGACACACCCTTATTGGCTGCTTCCCAATCCCCATCTCCTCTAGAGCCTCCAGGTCCTGGAATCTGTGTTTCAGAGTCTGCTGAACCCAAAATAAGACAAAGGGCAAAGGCAATAATGGTTACAGAACACTCATCGTGGCCAGCATCCTGCTAGGATTGTGACAGGTATGACCTTATTTACTCCTCTCCACAGCAATGGGAAATAGGGAGCTCTTTCATAGATGAGAAATCTGCAGTGTTCACAGTCACGTAGCTGCACAGCAGGGCAAGCTGGACACTGAATACTCACCATTCTTTTTGGCCTGATGGGCATCCTGTTTCCATCTGACCCTGTGGCTCAGTCCAGGGCTTCACATTCTGGAAAAAAGACTCAAAAATGTGTGAAATCAATTTGTTGATATTTCTGGAATAGCCTCTGATGATTTGTCATCTATTACCTATTCTGTGGATAGATCAGTAACAAGAAAATATGTATCAACTTAAGCAAGTGTTTTCAAAACACCTTTTTCTCCTCTGTTCTGTCTCTCTTCATGGAGATTTGAGACAGGGCCAGAGTTAAGCCAGGGAGCAGGCATGACTCATTAACAGCCTGTTCAGCAGGCTGGGCTGTAAAACTCTGCATACCAACTGAAGACACAGACACAGAGGCAAGAAAAGAAGGAAAGCAGCAGAGGGGTAAAGACCAGTGCCCACACCTACATACCTTGTTTCGTTCCCACAAAAAATGTTTCAGAGCTATTGTGTGGACACAGCCTTAAGAACTCCTCAGAGAAAGACAGCTCAGTGAAGGTTTGGTGTCCTCTCATGTTTGGCAAGGAAGTGGCCAGATTTCTATTTTTGTAGCTTCCCAGGAAAACTGTAATTTTTTCCCCTCAAATATCTCTTCAGGATCAGTCCACCGGTCTTTACTGGTACGTACGTACATAGAATATAAAGTTGGGAGCATGTTTTTGTCCTCAAAAAGTTTAGGGTCTAACAGCAGAATTCACCAAGCTAATTCTTCAGTTGAATGAAACGTCCCCACTCCATTGTCATGCCTCTCCCGGATCTCAGAACAGAGTGACTCCCTTAATCACCCAAGGACAGAACATTGCCGGTTCTGCTAACTTCTCAGTGACAATTTAGTAAGCGTCTAGCTTCTAGACAGGCCTCAACTCTGAAGGTAAGACAAGTGGTGTTGAATAGGGGCTCTCCATACAGATCACCTATGAAGACCCTCCCTCTTGATATGATGAGATAGATTGTCTGTTAGGGAGTAATTGTCCTACAGCCGCTATTGATTAAACGCTGAGAAACATGCTTAGGTTGCATTTGCTGTCAACCAAACTGGTGATGGCTCTGTGTCTTCCTATAAATTCTTCTTTTCCAGCTGGGCTTTTTTGTGGTTTAGTATTAAAATAGACACTTCCTAATTAGACAGATCTCTGTCATGAGGATCAATCTGAGAACTTCTGTGGTATTTTCATATTAGATATCTCTTCACAAATCAGCCCTGTGCTCTCCCAGCTCTTCTAAATCATAACTCACTGAATAGCTCCTTAAGCAGGCAACAGCCTCATAACTAGTAATTAGTGTCCTGTCAGCTGATATCAGCAGCATTAGTTTTTAGCTGCTGACATCAGCAAGTCCATCATATATTTAAAGCTATAGCTACTCATAATTGTGATGAATACATTTGAAATACCCAATTAATATGAAGATTTTTTTTTAAAAGAAAACCATGTTTGGATGAAAGTATATAAAACAAATTAAAATAAGAATTATAAGCCAAATTTCAGCACAAAAACAAGTCTGTAAGAGTCCACAGTCCTAGACAGTCTTCCAAGCTCTGGCACAGACATCTATCATAAATCCACAAACAAGTCTGCTCCTTTCTGATTAGAGGATGGAGTTGTTTGGTCAAGGTTATAGAGAACATCTGTTTTAATGACAGAAGTCAGTAGAAGAGCAGTACTGTGAGCCTCTCCATATTTTTTTTATTCGCTGATGGCTCCGGAAAGAGTGATCTTTTGTTTTTTTCCAAATATTTTTTGGTTAAAAATAAAGCAAAATAAATAGTCGACTCTTATTCTGAAGGAAGAGCAATACCATGCGAAGCTTGCATTTATTTGAAAAATTCAAAATTGAAATTTCATAATGTTAACATTATCTGAACAATAGCTGTGTGTATAGCTTTCAAAGGAGTTACAAATTAATGTGACCAAAATACAGAATAAGAAAAATAGAATCGTTCTGAAGAAACTAAATATGAAGAAAAATACCTATTTTGTTATAAAAGCTATTTTATGCCTAGGAAATAATCTGAGAATAATGACTTTCTTTAAGAAACATACTTCATCTGTTATTTAACTTCTTCTATTCCCCCAAAATACTATCAAAGTGACATCTATTTTTAGACTTTGTTCTGAGGTTTCGCACCAAATTGATGATTGCTACACCTGCAAAGCCTTACCTATCAAATTGAGTTAGCATGAACCAGATCGCAATTGCAACTAAACTTATCAACCTCCAGGAAACTCAGCCTGCTGCCACCAAAATACAAGAGCTAAGATTTAATAAAAGAATCCTAAACAGGTAACATTTTTCTTTCTCCACAATTTAAGGCAGTGTTTGTTCATCATACAGAAATGGCAAATATGCATGTTGGAAATTCAGAAAACAAATACATCAGGAAGCATTTTATGCATCATTTAAAATTATATTTAAACAGTTCCCCGGCTGTAAATTAAAGAAAGGAGAAATTATGTGCCTAAGCTTTCATAAATGTCATATACCAAATTCATAGAAATTAATAAATACAAATCAAATACAATTTATCTTTTTTTTCATTAAATAAAACAGTAATTCACTAAGTCCAAATGAGAGTTATAGACACTAACACATTATTACAGGGACAACGACACCGTATTACTAGAAATGTTAGTAACACATTAGATGTGTTGCTCAAATGAACAGGAATAAATTAGAAATAGCATGTATATTTTATGACATGTTGATAGTTTTTCGTCCTTGTTTAACCCACCCCTGTTTTCTTGTAGTTTAACCCTTCCCCTGGGGCAACGAATGCTATCTGTTCATGTCACAAACCAGTTCAGGATGATGCGATGGCTAATAAACCTGGGGCAATGGATAATAAGGAATATTTACATACTTGGGCAAGATTGAGGAATAAAATATTGATCTTTCACTAGCCTTTTTGTTTATTGACCTGTACAGACTTCTAAGCCTGCTGACATTTATGAAAAGAGAGTCTGGCCAAGGGGACAGTTTGTAATGGTGGTTTGTAATTACCTGCCGCGGGTTGTACCCAGGGATCTCTATGTGCTCCACGGGCTAGTGCCAACGAGACTGGACAGTGAGATGAAGTGCTGAGATGAGACAGGCCCAGAGATGTAGGTTATTTTCTTTGTTAAAAAGCAGGGTTTGGGGGTGCCTGGGTGGCTCATTTGGTTAAGCGTCTGCCTTGGCTCAGGTCCTGGGATGGAGCGCCTCATCCAGAATCTCTGCTCAGCACGGAGTCGGCTTCTCCCCTAGCCCTCTGCCCCACCCCTCCACTTGTGCTCTCTTGTGCGCGCACGCTCTCTCAAATAAATAAATAAAATCTTAACAAAATAAAATTAAATTAAAAGCGGGTTTTTTCTAGGTCATTAAATTTATGTTTGTTAAAATTTAGAAATTACAGAAACAGATTTAAAAGTAAAAGTCACTGATTAACCACTCAGTTAACAACCACTGTTAAGTTTTGGTGTGTTTCTTCCTAGTCTTTAAAATATATATAAGATAAAATTTGAAGTATATCTTATATCCTTCTTTTATTTGTGGGCATATTTCATCTTATTAGGTATTCCTCAAACACATGTTTTTTATTGGCTACTTAGTATTTATGTGCTGTTACATAAAACATGTGTGTGACTTAGTATTATATGTACTGTTACCTATTGAGTCATCCCCTGTCGTTGGACATCTAGGTTGTTTCCAGTTCTTTAACACTCTACGTAATGCTATAACAAAAACATCCTTGCTTGTACATTCTTGTGTGTGTCTTTGATTATTTCCTCGGGATAACTCCCTGTTATGGGAGTGCTATTGTTACATATTGCCAAATTACTTTTCAAAAAATGTGATACTGATTCACATGGCTAACATCAGTGATTGAGGGTAAAATTTAATTGTAGCTTTGCTGGCACTCAATTTTATACGCTGAAAAAAATAAATGAAAATTTAAATTAAATGGATATTTCTTTTCCATTTTAATTTATAGTTCTACAATAGATGAATTCTGAAGCACTGTTTCAGTAGTTTTATCCTATTTATGAAAATACACATGATGATTAAGAAATAGAAAAAATAGCAAAGACATCTATCTAGATAGAACCATAGACAATCATCTAAAATTTTTTAACATTTCTGATATATATGGATATTATGTACATGTGAAATTATACTGTATATAATATTTTATAACATTTTTTAAAAAGATTTTATTTATTTATTTGAGAGAGAGAGAATGAGAGAGACAGCACATGAGAGGGGGGTGGGGTCAGAGGGAGAAGCAGACTCCCTGCCGAGCAGGGAGCCAGATGGGGGACTCAATCCAGGGACTCCAGGATCATGACCTGAGCCGAAGGCAGTCGCTTAACCAACTGAGCCACCCAGGCACCCCTTATAACCTTTTTCATTCAACAAAATATTGAGTCATCATTCTGTATTGGATAAATATAAAGCATTATTTTACATATTTGCATAGTAATTCATTTTGTACTAACATTTGCTTAACTAGTTCCCTATTCATGGGCATTTGAGTAATTTTGAAAAAACTGAACCTTTTGATACTCTTTCTTTTTCTTGATTTTGAAATAACTTACAATTTAAATATTTTAAATAAAAGATTTCAAGCATACATGAAAGTATAAAGAATGATATAATGAACACTTCTATGCCTAGCACTGAGTTTTAACAAATCCCAACATTTTGTCATAGTTAGATCCAATCTTTCCTTAAAAGAAATAAAACAATATAAATATGGTTAAAGCTTTCTGTGTACCCCTTTCCAACCATATCACTTTTGTTCTTTCCCTGAAGAAAAACTGTTGTATGGCATTCCCATGAATGGTTTTATAATGGATTATATCTGTAATTACATAGAATACAACATAAACAACACATAGCCTTGGGGTTTTTTTTGTTGTTGTTCTTAAACTTTTAAATAAATATTATTATACTCTGTATATTCTCTAGCTTACTTTTTTCAGCATTCTTTTTAAGCTTTATCCACATTGAAACATGGAGCTTTAGGTCATTCATTTTCACGGCTGCACAGTATTTCACTACATGACTATATCTGACAATTTATACAGTTGCTCTTATATATTGGAGGTTATTTAGGTGGTTTCCAATATTTTTTCTACTACAAATAATACAGCAATAAATTTCTTGTACATTACTCTTTGTGTAAGAATTCTCTCCACCAAAGAATATTTCCTAGAAATGGAATTACTGGATGGTAAAGTGTAAGCATCTTAACTTTGCCATTCAAATTGTTTTTGTACCCCTGACAGTAACACAGCAGAGTCTCTGTTAGCGTCAGACTTTTTATTCTGTCCAATTCAATAGGTACGAAATGGTATCTCATTTTTATTTTCACTATCCTGATTATTAGTAAGGTTAACCATCTTAATACATGCTTATTGCTCATTCAGTTTTCTTCTGAAAATTGTCTGTTTATATCTTTTGCCCATTTGTCCATTGGATTGCTTGTCTTATTAATTTTTCACGAGCTTGATTCATGACAAATGTCTTCTAGTCTATAGTTTGTCTTTTTACATCTGTTGGGGTTTTGTTGTTATTGTTATGCAGTTGTTCTTGCTCTTAATGTTAAATTTTACCATTTTTTATTTTTTAAAGATTTTATTTATTTATTTGAGAGAGAGAGTGTTCACAAGCAGGGGGGAGCAGTAGATGAAGAGGGAGAAGCAGGTTCCCTGCTGAGCAGGACCCTGGATCATGACCTGAGTCGTAGTCAGATGCCGAACTGACCGAGCCACCCAGGTGCCCCTTGATGTTAAATTTTAAAATTAAGATGTCATCACATTGATCAATATTTCTTTATGGTTTGGAATCTTATGTCTTATCTAACAAATCCTTCCCTACACTGATTTGTTATAATAAAACTTTCGTATTTTTTTAAAATATTGCTTTTCACATTTAACTCTGTAATTCATCAGAAGTGTGTGTGTGTGTGTGTGGTGTGAAGTCAGAGTCATTTCTTTTCCATACGAATTGTGGTAGCACGACTGACCAAATATTGATATTAATTTGTGATGCAACCTTTATCCTACCCCAAGTTTTTCATGATCCAATTTTTGGGTGTTTATATTTTGTTTCATCATTTGTCTCTCCTTGCCCTAATGTTATACTTCCTCAAATATTCCTGTCAAATATTGGGTCAGGATTCTCCCATTTTGTTGTTTTAAAATTTATTTTGGGGCAGCTGGGTGGCTCAGTTGTTAAGTGGCTGCCTTCGGCTCAGGTCATGATCCCAGAGTCCCGGGATCGAGCCCCACTTCGGGCTCCCTGCTCCACGGGAAGCCTGCTTCTCCCTCTCCCACTCACCCTTGCTTGTGTTCCCTCTCTCGTGTCTCTCTCTGTCAAATAAATAAATAAAATCTTTAAAAAAAATTTATTTTGGTTCATTTTTGCCCTCTGCTCTCCCAAATAAATTTTAGGATTAGCTTGTCATGTTCTGTGAAAAACTCTATTGTGGTTTTCACTGGAGTTGTATTTACTTTTTAGGTGAATTTGGAAGAAATTGACTTCTTACTATATTAAGTCTTCTTATCCACATTCATAGCATTTCACGTTTTTTCAAGTCTTCTTTCATGTTCTTCAACAAATCTTTTGTAAACTGTAAATTCAAAATGTCTTATACACATTTGTTACACTTATCCCTAAGTACTTACAGTTTTTATTAATTTTATAAATGATCTTGTTTACCATATTTTCAAATTGATTATTACTTATGTATAGAAATTCTATACAGCTGTATTTTCATCTTATATCTACTGTATTTGGCATAGGTCAGATTCTCTTTTTAATTTGAATATGTTGTCTGGACACTTTTGACACTTCTTTTCATGGACATTCATGAAGTTTACCTATAAAGTTAATTTTGTCTCTTCCTTTCCAGTTCTATTTCTCTAGTCATTATTTTCATCTTATTGACTTTTAAGCAGTAGGGTAATACCAGATGCCTTGTACTTTTTTTTTCTTAAAGTTCTAAAACTGCACAGTTAAGAAAAAGGTTTCTATTGTTTTTTATATTTGATACTCATTATCAGGTTTATTCAGCCTTTCATTCAACACAGTTTTATTCAGATCTTACTCTGTGCCAGGAAATTTTCTAAATGATGGGAATGGAGTGGTAAATATGACGAAGTTTTTCATGGAGCTTATAAGAAAGTGAGAGAAATATATATATATGTGTGTGTGTCTGCACACATGCACACACATTTTTCAGGAATTGATACATGATTTAAAGAAAAAGAGTGGTAGGGAAATGTTTATTTTAGATAGGGTGTTCAGAGAAGGCCTATCTTAGAAATTAACATGAGAGCAGAGAACTGAATATGCCATGTGGGTTACATGTTGCAGCCTCTGAGATAGAAGTCAGTATGCAGATCATGTATTAAGAAGTGCCCTTGGGACCAACACCTGTGGGAGTGAGAAGAAGCAAAGAAGAGTGGGCAGAGAGAGAAGCTGAATTGCAGTGCAGGTCCAACAACAGCCTTGTCCATTTTGATAGGGAGCTCTAAGGTTGCAATGACCCCATTCAAGGGCTAGAATAAGTGGGGGCACGAGGACTTGGCCTTTATACCCTTGCAAGGATCAGGCATTAGATATGGCTATCCCAGGAAATATGAAGAAGGTGGCATTCTTCAGCTAAGGCTAACGAGGCCATCCACTGCAGGCTGTTCACTGAGATTCTAGAAGGTGAGGTAACAAGACCCTTTAAAGGGGATCTGGTTGAGCATCACAGGTCATGTGAAGGGCTGGAAGAAAGGCAGTCTATGTAGGGGGCAATAAAAGAAATGCTAAATAAGCATGAGTCTAGTATGTCTAAGAAGCAGATGAAGAGCAGTTTGATAGAAGGATGCAAATAGGGAGAACAGTAGGAGACAGGTCACCCAGGCAGTATTGTCAGGCCACGTAGGTGATGGCAAGAAGTTTGGAATTTATTCTGGGTACTGGTAGAAGATTCAGGGGAGTCATAAGAAGGGACATGATTTGAATTAAGTTATGTTCTAAGAGGTTCTTTCTGGTTGCTGTTCACAGGATTGACTGTAGGGCAACAAGAGTGGGAACTGAGAGACCAATCGGGAAGCAATTGCGTAAGAGATTATGCTGGCTCGGACTGTGTTGGTAGCTGTGAAGGTGGTAAGAACTGGTTGAATTAAAGATATGTTTGAAGATAAAACCAACAAGATTTAATGATGGATGCATGGTGGTGGGAAAGAGCATTTAACGATGACCATACATCTCTGGCCTGAGCAACTGGTAAAATGAAGTTGCCTTTACAGTGTAAGGAAGGCTCTAAAGAAGAAAAGTGTGGGTGTTGGTGGGGGAAGAAGGGAAACCAAGAGCTCTGCTGTGGACAAGTTAGGTTTGAGACAGTTATTTTACATTCAGTGAAGATGTCAACAAAGGGGTTGGAGCTGGACATGCCTTGGGATGTTATCAGTGCACATGTAGTGTTTAAAGTCACTCAGGATGGCAATTATAAAGAGAGGAGGGAAAACAAAGAGGATGGAAGGCTGAACACGGGGAACTTTAACATTTACGTATCAGAAAGATACGGTGTGGGCGCCTGTGTGGCTCAGTTGGTTAAGCGACTGCCTTCGGCTCAGGTCATGATCCTGGAGTCCCGGGATCGAGTCCCGCATCGGGCTCCCTGCTCAGCAGGGGGTCTGCTTCTCCCTCTGACCCTCCTCCCTCTCATGCTCTCTGTCTCTCATTCTCTCTGTCTCAAATAAATAAATAAAATCTTTTAAAAAAAAAAGAAAGAAAGAAAGATATGGTGGCACCAGCAAATAAGAGTGAAAATGGATGACCGTTGATCTAGGTGAAAAAACCAGGGGAGTGTAGTCATAGTGCACTAAGGAAGAAACTATTGCAAGAAGGAGGGAGAGATCTGTGTCAAAAGCGGCTAAGAGACTAAAATAACAATTTTCCATTAAATTTGGCAGTGAAATGGTGAGGGTTATGGCCCGATTTCGTTGGGTTGAGGATAAAATATTGGTGATGAAGTGGAGACAGTGAATCTAGAAATAAGATTTAAGGAATTCCCTTCTATTCATAATTTACTAAGATTTTTTTAAAGCCTTAAATATTTTATTTTATCCCAACATATTTTTTGTATTTGTTGAGAATGATTTTTCTCTTTCCATCTGACAATGCCGATTACCTTTATATATTTTATGATGTTGAAACATCCTTGCATGATGGGAAAACTCCATTTAATTATGATGTATCATTTATATAGATACAGACATATATGTGTGTTGAATTCAATTTGTTTTTATTTTACTTAGGATTTTCCTGTCTGTGTTCATAAATGAGATATGATTGTTTTATGATTATCTTTTTCATATGCTATCCCTCTCTAGTTTTAGTTTTCAAGCCATACTGGCTTCATAAAATAAATGGGGTAGCTTTTCCATTTTTAAGTTATCTAATATAACTTACATAATACTAGGATTATTATCTGCTTAATTCTTATAAAACTGTCTGGGTCCAAGGTCTTTGGAGATTAAGAGGTTAGGGAGGGTATAGAAAATATTTTATTTGCAGATCTCATCGTTTTAATGGTTACTGGTTTATTGTTTTTTTTTTTTCTAGAGTTAATTTTAGGATGTCAGTTTTTTCCTATTTGCTCTCAGATCATTTCTCTGCTTTCCTGCTGCAA
Organism: Mirounga leonina; assembly: GCF_011800145.1. NCBI lineage: Eukaryota > Metazoa > Chordata > Mammalia > Carnivora > Phocidae > Mirounga > Mirounga leonina. The sequence continues at coordinate 44,009,267 of NW_023270454.1, forward strand.
ACTACATTTCTGAGATTTCCTATCCAATTAGCTAGTTTGGGTCAATGGTAAGCACGGGCAGAAGACTAGTGGGTAGGAAGAAGGGAGAAACCTCGCTATTTCTCGTGTCTTCTCTTTGCCTCCAGCAGTGGCTGTCTCTTCTGGGGTTCTAGCTCCCATGGTCTGGTTCCCTTTCAGCCCCTGCCACAAATCCAGCTCCCATCAGTGACCTTGTTCGTACACTCCAGCAATGCCAATTCCCCCAATACTTCCAGCCCCAGGGGTGGTAACAGTTTCTTGATGGTACTAATCATCAGGTTGCCTCACCACCTGATGTTTTACTTTGAAGTTCTCCTTTTGTAGCAAATCTCCTGTATTAAAGTTTCTCATTGGACTACCTGGAGAGGCTCTGTTTTCATGACTGGACCATGACTCACCCAGATCATTTATATTTTTCTGAGAAATCATCTACTTCATTTGGGTTTTCCAGTTTATTGGCATATGTATGAAAAATCATTGGTACAATATTTAATTAAGATGCTAAGAATCTCTACCACAGCCATAGTTATGTCCTTTTTTTCATTCCCAATATTGTTTCTGTTCTCTCTCCCCCTCTTACTCAAGTCTTGCTAAAGATCTGAAAAATATATCCAGATGGATGGGGGCACTGTACTGTGTAGACTGGCTTAGTGCACAAAAATTATTACTGGAAAGATGAGAAAGAAAATAATATTGGTTGTTTTTCAGAGGGAAATTGGATGGTCGTTCAAAAGAACTGAAAAGAAAGCTTTTAATTACATACCAGTTCATACATTTTGAATTTTGAAGCATGTGAATGATTCCCCAATTCAAAGAATTAGATGCAAAATAGTTTAAAAGAGCCGATTTTGGATTTTCTTGTTTTCTCTTATTCTTTGCTTTCTATTTTGTTAATTTCAGCTTTATTATTATTTTTTCCTACCTTTCACTCCATCCAGGTTTACTCTGTTATTCTAGCTCACTTATTTTCAGTTTTCTTTCTGAATTTAAGGCTAAACTTATCTTTAAGTATCATTTAGACTATCTCAGTTTTTGACAGGTGGTAATTTCATAGTGTTTGTTTCTAAATATTTTATTATTTCCACTGTGGTTTCCTACTTAATCATTGGATATTTAAGTGTATCTTTAATATTCCAAACATATGTGCTTTTTCAATTTTCTTTTTTTGTTTGTTTCTAGTTTAAATGTACCATGATGAGAGACTGTGGTCTATATGGCAACTTTACTTTAAAATTTGTAACCTCACTTGTATGGTTCATTTTATACAAGTTCCAGGAGTGCTTGATTAAAGTATACTCTCCGTTATTTGGACGTGGGATGTGTGTGTGCCCACATTAGCTCAAACTTGGTAACTTTATTGTTCATATTGTTTATTTCCTTTCAATTTTTTATGATTAGTTTTTACTGTAAGTGTGTTCAAATATCACACCATATTTTGCAAAATTGCCTTTATAATTGTCAGTTTTTGCTTTACTGATATTAAGACCATGTCGTTAGTTGCAGAGAAGTTTATGAAAATTATGTATTCTTGGTGGGTTGGTACTTCTGTAGTATCCCATTTTTATCTTTATTAATGCTTATATTCTAGTTTTTCTAATATTAAAAAAAATCTCTAACATTTGGGGTGTGTGTGTGTGTGTGTGTGTGTGTGTGTGTTTACCTGGCATATCTTGTTCTATTCTTTGTTTTCAAATTTTCAGAATCTTTTTAAGCTATGTATTTTGAACCAAGCACAGAACTTAAATTTTTAAAAATACAGTATGTTGAATGAAAGAAATAAAAAGGTCTCTATTTTCAGATAACATGATTGTATAGCTAGAAAATCCAAAGGAATCTCCCACCACCACCACTACCAAAACCTCCTAGAACTCATAAGTGAGTTCAGCAAGTAGCAGGACAGATGATCAACATGCCCAAATCAATTGCATTTCTATATACTAACAGCAAACTGGTAGAAATTGAAAATTTTAAAAATGCTATACTATGTACAAATGCTCCAAAGAATATTAAATATTTAAGTATAAATCTAACAAAAATGTATAGAGTCTGTACGATAAAAATTACAAGATGATCTGAATAAATGAAGAGACATACTGTGTTCATGGATTAAAAGACTCAACACAATACAGATGTCAATTTTCCCAAGTTTAATGTGATTCCTATAAAAATACCAGCAAGGTTTTTTGTAGACATAGTTAAGATTACCTAAAACTTCTGTGAAATGAAGGGGAACTAGAATAGCTAAAACAATTCTGAAAAAAAAAAAAAAAAAAAAAAAAGGCATAAAGCGGGAGGAATCAGCCTACCCTATTTCAAGACTTAGATGGCTACAGTAATCAAAACTGTGTGACATGGGTGGAGGGATAGACACATAGATCCACAGAACAGAATAGAGAACCCAGAAAGAAATCCATAGAAATAGACTCAACTTATTGTTGACAAAATTGCAAAAGCACGAATCCATAAAAGGAGAAGCTATTAATTTGGGCTTCATCAAAATTAAAAACTTTTGCTCTGGGAAAGACTCTTAAGAGAATGAAAAGACAAATTACAACTTGGGAGAAAATATTTGCAAAACATATCTGACAAACGACTTGTATCCAGAAAATATAAAGAATTCTCCAAGTACCCGGATGCTTGCGTGGCTTAGTTGGTTAAGCGGCTGCCTTCATCCCAGGTCATGATCCCAGGTTCCTGGGATCAAGTCCCACATAGGGCTCCTTGCTCAGCAAGGAACCTGCTTCTCCTTCTCTCTCCGGCTTGTGCTCTCTCTGTCAAATAAATAAAATCTTAAAAAAAAAAAAAAAAAAAAGAATTCTCCAAGTACCATAGTAAATGAACACATAATCAAATGAGCAAATGGGCCAAAGACATGACCACACACTCCACCAAACAGAACATACAGATGGCAAGTAAGCACATAAAATGAAAGGTCACTTCATTAGCCCTTAGGAAAATATACATTAAACTGACAAGATATCACTACATACCTACCAGAATGGATTAAATTAACAACGACAACACAAAATGCTGCAAGAATGCAGAGAAACTGGATCATTTGTACATTGCTGGTAGGAATGTTAAATAGTACATCCAATCAGGAAAATTGTTTGGCCTTCTTAAAAAAGTAAACATGTACTTATCATATAATTTAGCAACTGTGCTCCTGGACATTTACCACAGGGAAATGAAAACTTACGTTCATGCAGAAACTTGTACATGAATGTTAATAGCAGCTTTTTCATAAAAGCCCCAAACTGGAAATTATCCAATTGTCCTTCAATGGGTGAATGGATAAACTGTGGTATATCTATGCCAAAGAAGAGTACTCACCAAGAAAAGGAAAGAAATATTAATAAACATCATAACTTAGACGAAACCCAAGAGAATAATGATGGATGAGAAAAAAAAGGGTACATACTGAATGATTCCATTTATATAACACTGTTGAAATGACAAAATTATAGAGATAGAGAAAAGATTAGTGGTTGCCAGGGGTTAGGGATGGGTAGGAAGTGGGTGTGGCTTTAAAGGAGTAGCAGGAGGGAGCCCTAGATGATGAAACAGTTTTCTGTATTGATTGTGGTGGTAGCAGCAGGAAGCTCTCAATGTGCAGGCAATTTGTTCAGAAATCTTTTGCACTTTGCAATCAAAAAGAGTGAGATAATAACCTGAAAACTCTAAGAATGTTGTTACTACTGCAAAGTACATTTTGCACAGAAGATGCAGAAATCTGTGTTCTTGGAGTTCATCATGACATGGACTCTTAAGTTTTGATCAATGAGAATTACATTTTAATTTCATATTCATACAGCACATAGACAATACAAATTATTCTTTCTGGTTCAGTATGTTAAATACCGGATGCCATCTGCATTAATACATTAAAAAATTCATTCAACTTTTAAGAAGTATGTAGACATTTGGCCTTTTATCAACTAGAAGATTTCCTATAATGTTGATTAGAAAATTGTTCTGGGAAGCAATCCATCTAAAATTTTAGGTGAAAGAAAGTTTGAAGATTGCTAAAAGTTTTCCCTTTGACATAGTCTAGAGTACAATTAGGAAAAACTCTATTCTAAAATAATTGTTCCCTAATTAAAGAAACAGTTGGATAGGACTTCTTACTTCAAGTCCTTTCCTGAAATATCAGTTTTTATAAATATCCATCTGTCTGGGTTTTAATTTCCCTTATCATCATGGTTATGTAAACACAAGTCTCAGTTTTTAAATATGGGTTTTTAAATTAGAAATGCAAGATACATCCCTGGAATGTTCTCAATGTATCATTGATTAAAATAATACTAATCTGTAGGAGGCAGATATGAAACTTGGATAATAAAATTTCTTGGCTAATTTTTAAAAAATATAATAGATTAGTAAGTTCCTTTAATATGCAAATTTCATTTCACAATTATTTATTGTGATTAGTGATGTATTAAATATGTCTTTACTACTGTCTTTATTTTGTTTTCCTTTTACCATTCTTTTCCTTATCATAATTTCCTTCTCTTTTTCTTGCTTTCTGCTGAACTGATAAATGCCTTTATTCCATTTTTAATTTTCTTTGCTGATCTTGGAACTCTAAGTTGCATTTCTATCCTTGTTGTTACCCTTATTATTATTATTTTTTGTAGCACATTCTTTTTATTATTATGTTCTGTTAATCACCATACATTACATCCTTAGTTTTTGATGTAGTGTTCCATGATTCATTGTTTGCGTATAATACCCAGTGCTCCATTCAGTACGTGCCCTCTTTAATACCCATCGCCAGGCTGACCCATCCCCCCACCCCCTCCCCTATTTTTAACCTATGCAACTATACATTTTTATAGAAAGTTTTAAATTATTATTTATAACCATTCTCCTAAACACACTGAGGGTCTTAGCATGATTTAGACACAGAACAACTCCTGATATTATTATATGGAATTTTAGTGTTTCCTTTTTTAATTACAAAAAGTTTATTATTATAGTCAATGGTTAATTAAAATATATCCACTTATTTTCTCAACTTCTTTGCTTATTATTATTTCTTTCATGCAATGTCTCCCTAGCCTGCCTGGCTCAAATCCTGATTCTTACTAGCTATGAGATCTTAATTTTTCTGTAGCTCAGTTTCCTTACTGTGAAATGGGGTTAAAATATGTATCTACCACATGGGGTTATTGTGAGGATTAAAAGTAGCTGGTGTATGTAAAGTGTTAGCTATTGTTATAGTATTATTCGGCTCTTTTCTTTATATTCAAGTTAATTCTGTAGTGGGTCTATTAGGGATAAACTTTCCATGGGTGAAGTGTCTATTTTGTCATTCTTTTGCATGATAGATTAGTTTCACTGTGAGAATTTAGCTAATAAGAAATTACTTTCCTTCAGCTGTTTGGATAGTTATTTCATCTATCAGTGCTGATGAGGAGATTGCTGCCTGCCTGACTGTCCCTCTTTAATAGGTAACATGTCTGTTTTCTATGGTAGCTTTTAGGATTGTCCAATTTGCTCTTGATATTTTACAGTTTCCCTACAATGTGAATTTATTTTTATTTATGTTGCTTGGAATTTGTTGTGAACTTTTACTTCAAGGATAGGTCTTCAACTGTGGAAAATTCTCAACCATTATCTCTCCAAATATTGTTTCTCTGTCTTTCTCTTTCATCTGTTTTCCCCTGGAACTCCTATAGATTTATTTTGGAGGCTTTCCATATATTATTCATGACTTAACTTCTCTTTCATAGTTTCTTGTCTCCTTATGCTGCGTTCAGTGTGAATTCCCCAGCACTGTTTTCCAGTTCTCTCTTTGGCTAATTTCAGTCTTGATTTTATCCCATCTATTAAGATTTTTAATTTTAAAGGACACATTTTTTTCTAAAATTTCTAATCAGTCCTTTTTCATACCTACTTGCTCTTAAGGATGTTCATTTTTAGTTGGTTCCTGTAAATAGCTACTCAACTGCCTAAGTATCCACAGTCATGTGTGGAGGTAAGGAAAATTCAGGACTGTGGCCAGCTAAATATTCCAGAGGGTAAATGCTTTAAATTTACTCTATCTTATTTAGTTATAATTTTTATAAATTGAGTGCCTATTTTATGTAAAAATAATTCCTCTGCAGTGATGAGGATTCTTAAAATGTCTCTTCTATTTAGCACCTTACTTCTTCAAGCTCAGGGAATCAACCATCTATCTGCATCATACATACACTGCAACACACATTCCAAGGAAAATCACACTGTAAGGTAACAGACATGCAAACATACAGTCACTTATTCCTTATTTCTTCTCAGGCAGTGCAATGGACCCAGGTTAATTTGCCTGGCTCATGGGGGACAGTAATTAAGAGCTCAATGGATTCAGGGGCGCCTGGGTGGCTCAGTTGGTTGAGCGACTGCCTTCGGCTCAGGTCATGATCCTGGAGTCCCGGGATCGAGTCCCGGGATCAAGTCCCCCAACGGGCTCCCTGCTCAGCGGGGAGTCTGCTTCTCCCTCTGACCCTCCCCCGTCTCATGCTCTCTCTATCATTCTCTCTCTCTCTCTCAATAAAATAAATAAATAAAAATCTTAAAAAAAAAAAAAGAGCTCAATGGATTCAGAATACTACTGGCTTAGCCACAACTCTAACAACCCGTCTCCAACCTCCCTTCAGAAAACACCTCAGATTCCTTTTGTGCAAAGAAGCCCAATTTGCGGAGTCCAAAGGAATGTTAGAAAGCATTTTCCTCACCAGGAAGATGTTAGCACCAAAATGTTTACTCAATGATCCCTTTCAATCTGCAAAATATAGCCAATTGTCCTTGATGAGTTCTTTTGTCTTCCAAGGGTGAAATGGTTTTAAGCTAGGACATTTTGTTAATTCTGTTTCATCAGGAGCTCAGACTGAAAGTGTCCCTTTTATCTCAAAGGATCCCAAAGTCCTCAAAAAGTTATGTGCCAGATAATAACTTATCATCTGAAGACCAGCCTCCTCTGAAGTGCTGGTCTGAACTGAGTCTCAAATCTAATATTGATTCTAACTAAAAGTGCCATGGGATTGGTTAGAGTGACTGAACAACCAACAAGGGAAGCCTTAGTTTTCAACTTTTTGTACATGGTATTAGATATATTAGCATTTGCTAAATTAGCATTTAGCATTTTAAATAACCTTTTAAAAATTTTAATTAACCATTTAAAACCTTTTAAATAGGTTTAAAATGCCCAATATTATTCAAACATTTATCAAGGAAATGAATGCAGCTATTACATATCTTTATGCTTAAAGAAAGATGTATGAATGTTATTACTTTAGCCCTTATTACTGTCTTGTTGTATGGGGCTTACAACCTGAAATGCGAGAGACCCTGTGCTCATCTGTTCCTTAATAGGTCCCCGTGTTCAGCTCCATGGACCAAGGGGGATAGGTCTCTTGTTGATTAGCTTTATTTATGGGCAAGTGTACAATTTTAGAGTTGGAAGATGACTTAGACAATAGCTTTCTTTTTTAAAAAAAGATTTATGTATTTATTTGAGAGAGAGCATGAGCAGGAGCAGAGGGAGAGGAGGAGAGAGAATCATCAAGCAGACTCCTTGCTGAGTGCAATTCGGGGCTCAATCCCAGGACCCTGAGATCATGAACTGAGCCGAAATCCAGGGTCAGACACTCAACCAACTGAGCCGGCCAGGTGCCCCAGACAATAGCTTTCTGATACAGATAGATAAGCACCAAAGCGCCAATGAAATGAAGATCAAACAGTTAATTAGTATCAGGCCTAGGATTAGAATTTATGGTTTTAAACTCTTGGTTAATGTCCATGAAGGCAGAAGAGCCTATAAATAAATATGAATATTTAGTCCATTCAGAAACCACCTGAGATATCCGTTATACTTTGTAATGAGTCTATTAGTAGTATAAAAATTGTTACTTCTGACATGTTATAAACAAAATCAACAATCTCATGGACCCATTATGAGGTACTTAAGAACTTTGTTTTGAGGGCTCTGAAAGGCAAAGGAAGATAGCCAAAGGAGCTCTCTGTAAATGGGCAGCTTTCCCAGATAACCCCAGAAGGAAAAAAGAATGAACGAATTAATGAATCAGAGTTCTTTTAATAGCCCTATTATGATGTCTAATTGTTAGCGTTAGACCCTTTGACTTCATCACAAAATTCAGCAGTCTGCTTGAAAATATGGACTAAACTTGCACTCTTTTAAGACACTAAAATTTGCACAAGCTCTTGTCACTTAAGAGAAACTGACTCTAGTAGGAAAACCCTAAGGTCTTCATGCATACAAAACCATATTTAAAATCACAAAGATTTTTACAAGTCCACTCTCACCATCATAGGTAGTATATTTCTGAATGCTTAGTGTGTATCAGGCAATCTCATTTTATCCCCCTAATAGGCCAACCAGTGTGGTAGATCTGATTATCAATGTTGCCTCCATTTTATAAACACAGAAACTGGAGATGTAGACAAGTTATGTAACTTGCCCGAGGTCATGTAACTAGTAACAGCAGGGCTGGGATTTGTACCCAAGTCTGACTACGGAGGTTAGCTCCAAGTCACTATGATACATAAGCTCCATTTTGTTACAAATGGGGATGAAAATTCATGAAAGAAGATATTTCTATACCTCCAGTGCCTAGAACTGTGCCTGACACCTAATGGTGCTTATAAGTATTTGTTGAATATACAAATGACTAAATTTACAAGGGTCAAAAGGACTGTGTGCATCTTCAAATGGGCTTGTGAAGCTCCTACTAACTTTACAAGGTATGTGTGACCCGAGAAAGGTTTTCAAGCAAGCCTTAGCTGTTACCTTGTTAGTCTTGACCTAATTGCTTCAAAAGGGTCACAGTGTGAACTTCAGGGGAGTCCTCTGATCTTTCTACCTTGTGTTTACTCTCTGCTGTGCTGCTAAGCTGTGAACTGGTAGAGATACTATATAGTGGGAAATATTTTTTATTCCTGAAGAATAAATTTAGGGGATAGTCTTTTTCATCCTTGCTTGTTCTTCAGTATCTCCTAATGAATTTGCAAGAAGTATATTCTGAATGGGAGACCTAGCTGTTGAGTGTGGCCTCTGGAGTTGGCCTGGGCCAGAATCCAGGTTCCATCCCTTATCAGCATGTGACATTAGTAAGGTTATCTCTGCCTTACTTTTCTCATTCAGAAAATGCTCTGAGCCCCCAAGAGTTGTTGCGAAAACTAAATGAGTTAATTTATGTAAGAAGCATGGCATAGTGCCCAATATATGGTATGGGATCAATAATTGTTAACTATGATTACATCAAAAGTATTATTTCCTTCAATGTATGGAAAGAAATTTAATTCATCAGCCAACAGGTATCAAGTGCAGAGGATAGAGAAGCAAGGCAATTGTCTGCTTTCATGGGCCTCACATTCTAGAAGGAGACTCAGAAGATAAAATAAGATGCACTGTATGTCTGCTGGTGAAACATGCCCCCCAAAAAGAATAAGAGGATGTAAGGAAGTGATGGAGAAGATTATTTCATACAGGGTGGTAGGGAAGGTCTGAGGGACATACGTGAAGGAAATGAGGCAGGACCCTATGGAGATCTGGGAATAGAGTATTTCAACAGAGGGAATTCCTGGCCTATTTAAAAGAAGAAGGAGAAGAAAGAAAGAAGAAAGAAGAAGAAAATAGGCAAGGAGTCCAGGAAACAGAGTGAACTGGGGGTGGTAGAAGACAGAGCCAGGAAGGTAGCAGGGGAATCCAGATCCTGCAGGGGCCTGCCGGCCGTGAGGAAGACAGTAGATTTTACCCCCAATCAGATGGGACTCATTAGTGGGTTTTGAGCAGAGGCTGGACATGATTTGACATGTTTGAGAAGGAGCACTGTGGCTGGCTGCGTGCAGACAGTCGACTGTAAAGAGGCGGGGGCAGAAGCAGGAAGACCAGTAAAGATAGTATTGCACTGGTCCAGATGAGAGATGATGGAAGTTTGGACCATGATGGTAACAGGAGACAAGATAGGTAGTGGTCAGATTCTGGATGTACTTGAAAGGCAGAGCTGACATGGTTTACTTCAGATTGGACGTTCAGTGTGAAAGAAAGAGGAGAGTCAAGGATGGCCCCAAGGTTATTATACCTAAGGTATGGTAGACTCATTTCACCATTTTTTTCTATTATGGGGAAAGGAAGAATATATTTGTCAGAGTACTCCAGAGAAACAGAATCAATAGGATATACATATATACAAATATAGAGAAAGAAGTTGATTATGAGGAGTTGGCTCACATGATTATGAGGCGGATAAGCCTCAAGATCTGCAGGGCAAATTGGTAACCTGTGGACTCAGAAGGGCTGATGCTGTAGCTCCAGTCCCAAGGCCAGCTGCTCAAGACCCAGGAAGGGCTACTGTGAAGGCAGGAAAAAATCCAGTGTTCCAGTGTGAAGGTAGGAGAGATTCTCTATTACTTACAGGGGGCCAGCCTTTTTGTTCTATTCAGGCTTTCAGCTGATTGGATGAGGCCCACCCACCTTGGGGAGGATAATCTGCTTTACTGTCTATTTTAATTATAGGGGCGCCTGGGTGGCTCAGTCATTAAACGTCTGCCTTTGCCTCAGATCATGGTCCCAGGGTCCTGGGATCAAGCCCCGCATGAGGCTTCCTGCTCGGCGGGAAGCCTGCTTCTCCCTCTCCCACTCCCCCTGCTTGTGTTCCCTCTCTTGCTATATCTCTCTCTGTCAAATAAATAAATAAAATCTTTAAAAAAATGTTAATTGTATCCAGGGGAGCCTGGGTGGCTCAGTTGGTTAAGCGTCTGCCTTCACCTCAGGTCATGATCCTGGGGTCCTGGGATGGAACCCCACATGAGGCTTCCTGCTCAGCGGGGAGCCTGCTTCTCCCTCTCCCTCTGCCTGAAATCTTAAAAAAAAAAAAAGAGTTTTGCTTTGAACATGCTAAGTTAGAGATATTTAATAGACCTCAAAGGAGAGGTGTGGGTCAGCAATTGGGTGTAGAGAACAGCGTCCTCGAGGTATTGTATTTTTCTTTTCCCTTGTACATCCCATGCACAGTCCTGATATGAAATTCCTTGTGTTAACATTGAATTTAATTGACTGGCCTAGTTATTAAGATTAAACTGCTAATTTACTGACAGTTATTTAGCTATATCAGAAAACTTATTCTTTAAGACATCATGGCTTCTTACTTTTTTGAAACTTCACCTTTGCTGGTTTATCTTTCTGGATGCCCTCTCCTCATCTGTCCACCTGGAAAATACCTTTTTAAGATTCGTGAGATGGTACCACTTCCTTCCTGAATCTTCCTGAATTGTTTAGGCAAACTTCAAACTATAGACACTCCTATTCTTGCTTCTCTTCAGACTCTCTCTCCTTTCCTTTCTTCCTTTCTCTATTTTTCTTTTTTTCTAGAAAATAGAAAGTTTTCATTTTCTCTCCCTAGTATATATGCATATATAATTAAGGCAATATAGAAAATAATAAATGATAGGAAAAAAGCACCTGAGATCCCAGGGTAATAATGTTTAACTGATTTCAAGAGCTTGCTAGATTTATTTACCCTAAATTATATAATTTTATAAAATAGAGTGTTTTTGTAACTTGTTTCATAGCCTGCTTTTTTTAATCAACACTATGTCATGACCATCTTTTAATGTCAATCAATTAGCTACATATGACTCATTTTAACAGTTGCTTATTTGAGTGTATGGATACAATATACTTAATTTATCTCATTTCACAATGAGGGTTTCAGTTGTTTTCACTTATTTTTTTCTATAATAAGTAATGCAATGATTTATATGTGGCTTTACCTGAGTATTTTTAATTATTGCATATATTTCATTATTTGGATATAATATAGTTTGTTTAGCCAGTCCCGAACTGATGGATGTTTTGATCATACCACACACACACACACACACAGTTGAAAGAATGGAAAGAAAGAGGGAAAGAAAGAAGGAAAATGTAGGAAAAGGGAGAATTATTGGCTCATATAACTGTAATTTCCAGGGCATCCTGGCTTTAGGCCCAACTGGATCCAGGACAGAAATGGTGCCATGAGGACTATCTCCGTTTCTTGGCTCTGTTTTCCTTTGGGTTTGCTTTATTTTCAAACAGACTTTGTCCATGTTATATCAGAGCTGGCCCCAGGCAGCTCCAAGTTTATATTGTCCTTAACTTCCATGATCATCTCTGAAGGAGAGACTGCTCCTTTTCTGGTAGTTTCAGCAAAATTCCCAGAGACAGCTTTAATTGGACCAGCCTCAGTCACATGTCCATCTTTGAATCAATCACTGTGGTCAAGAGGAAGGAAATCTGGGTGACCAACATGGCCCTGGAGCCGGGAGAGGGGTTCTGTCTCCCCTCGCCTCTGCAAACTTCATGGGCTGAGAATGTAGGTGGGAAGGTTTTGAAAAGGTATAAAGGTGTTCTGTTACCAAATGACATAGGCATGGTAATTGAGAAGTCCAAAACAACAATAGTTAAGGGGGATTAACATAGTTAAACAAAACAAAACAAAACTAGTGCTTTTTGTGAAGGAAAAAAAGTTTCTAATGACTACAGATCTGTGTAACATCAACCTGCAAAATGTCCATGGTTAGAACTTTATTTTAACCAACAGATGCCACACGGTTTCTGTTTTAAGGTTGGGTGAATCCTGCCTCTTGCCAATCAGCCTTGTCTTCTTGTCTTTTTGCAACATCTGTCAGTTACTCATCCATGGATGGTGAGCAGAATTGGATCAATGAACTTCCACTGTCTTGGGCAGACATTACTTCATCCCTGTGCCAGGTCTGTTCCTTATGGCAGCTGAGGTATTACAGACTTTTTTACTTCTCCCATGCTGAAGATTTTCTTTAACAGAGTTGGCAGGAGAGGATACAGAGGAAATGAAGGGCATTGTAGCCAAAGCTGAGACCTTTGTTTTGAGTCTCATGGGAGATTATTAGATAACTAATACACTGATCCCCAAATTGTCACATTTGACGTTTGATTATTTTCTGATCTCACCAAAAGCCAGCATATAATCTGAGGCATGACTATCCCAAGGCATATGAATGACCTGGGCAGGCTAATCATTTTGTAGCCCTTGAAATCACTTTATTTGGCATTTAGGAGAAACAGAGCATAGCAGAAAAGCCTCCATCACCAGTAGCTGTCTCCCCTCCTCTGTCCAAAACTGGCATGCCCCAATCAGTAGGACAAAAACCCTGTGATACCAGGACATACCCTTGTTAGCACAAAGATTATCAACTATTTACCTTTGCATGATTCTAGGGTCTTGCAAACTATACCCCATCACTATTCCAAGCAGATAATCATAGTGTTCCTTCTGAACATGCATAGTACTCCCCCCGTTGGAGTTCTAGAAAATAGTTTTCTCCATCTCGTTGCACGCTTAGTTGGGTTATTCATAAACCTGCCTAGCTCAGAGGGATGTATAGAAATGTGAAGAAGCTGGTATTTAGCAAGTGGATCATTAAACTTTGAAGCCAAAGTTAACTGATTCAGAGCCAATGTGAACCAGGGTTTAGTGACACCAAGAAGAGAATGAAATGATGGTATGTACGGGTTAGAGGGTGAGGGTTGGCTGGGGGAAGGAGGGAGAGTTTGCCAGCAAAAACAAGATGAAATGTAGAACTATTTTCAAACTCTTTTTAGCTGTGGAACCCTTATTCAGAGGAAATTTTACTCCAATTTGGAAAAGAAGGCAGCTGGGTTAAAGAGTGGACCAGACCCAGTTGTTCCTCCCCTGACATACAGCAACCCCTGAGGCCCTCTGAGGGAATTCTCAGGGCTCAACATGGCTTAAAAACCGCTGACCTGGACTGTCTACTAGAGTAACAGTGAAGAATGTAGTTTGTGCAGAGAGAAACGAACGCTGCCTAGGCTCTGTTCCAATGTTAAAAGGGGAGCACAGCTGAGGAACAGACAATGTCAAGCCATTAAACAGGTATCTTGGCACGATTCTCCATCAGACAACAAAAGTGACGCTTTGTGTTCTTAAACTATTCTATCATATAGTCTTTTACTATTTGGATGGCATGTAGAGGATGGTAAACCTTTCCTTAATATCAGCTGTAATTCCAACTAAGCTTAGGTTAATTGTTTTATCCAATCCCCTTCCTACTAGTTTTGTTTTAACTGTGACAAACCTTTTCTTATCCGTCCCTCAAGCTCTGGTCAATCAAGAGCTGACTAGACTTCTCTCATGTCAGCCTGTAGTGTGATTTACATTTCCTGAAGCTCCCTTGGAGAGGAAAAGATTTCTGTTCAAGTACGCATCCCTTGCACCTATCACAGGACTTGCCAATAGTCAACAAATATTTGCTGAATGGATGACAAGAGCACAGACAGGATGGCTACAAGCCCCATAGAACAACAACAAAACCACACAACGGGGAATCCGGACAGGTGCCAAAGACAGGGGCTTGAGAACTGATTTGAATACAACTTATGTAAACTCTTTAAGACTTCATTTTCTCCTCCATAAAATGGGAGTCATAATGTGGTGAAGTTACATTTTTCTGAGGCATCTAGTTGCAGTTATCTTAAAACCCTTACATTATCCATGAAGTAAAATAAGTATGCATGATTTGGTACATCCCTCTACTGACTCTCAGGAACTCCGAAATAGTTCCCTCCGCTGTTTATTTTTCAGTACAGATGAAGTAGCTGTTTACACACATACACATAAAGTGAGAGCATATAGTTGAATTCATGATAAAGGCACATTTGGGCCAACTCTGGTTTATATATCTTCTAGAGTTGCTGGGATTATTAGGCTGGTGAACGTATGAAAAAACCTGGCCGAATATCTGACATACGGCCATGGGTGTACAGTTAACGTAAGCCCCTTCCTCTTGCATCAGGACAGACAGCAGGGTGCCATGAGAGAATCTGTAAGAGGCTGGCTTGATTCTCATCTGCCTCCCTTCCACCCCTGTACTCCTCCAAGCCAATTTACAGAATACCTCAACCCCAAAGAAACAGCCTTTTGAAAAATAGATTACATCATACTGTGATTGTCTTATATTGCATCCAAATGGTTCTTACAAAATGGCCGCACAGTATTCCTCTCCTCTAGGACAACTGTTCAGGACTGGTCACAAGTCCCTTTCCAATTTTATAACTTCGGTAAATTGTGAACCGTTTGCTCTTTCCCACTCACTCCCCTGACACTGTTATGAAGCTCTGTCCTGGCCAGGCTCCGTGCTAAGTCCAAAGACCAATAAAACACAAGTGAGAGATAAACAAGTAAATAGACAGTTTATTAGTACAATGTGATCATGTAAGTGCCAAGACAGGGCAATTCTCACGATTCTCAGAATGTCGAGGAAGTGATTAACCCAGAACAGGGACTGAGAGAGCAATGGGCAGAGACAGCTTTCTGGAAGGAAGACTCCTGGGCTGAGTACCTTCTAAACTGCAGCAACAAGTCTCTGCTAAAATGAGATGTGGGTAAAGCACAATAATTTTAGTTTCAGAGAAATGTAGAATCTTAAAATTTGAAGGAAGCTTAGGAACCTATTTCCATGTTGCATTCCTTCAATAGCTTGTGCTCTGGGGTCAGACTGTTTGGGTTCGGATTCAGATTCTGCTACCTTTAATCTATGGGGATGAGTTTGGGGGAAAGTTCCTTAAACTCTCTGTGCCTCAGTTTCTTCACTAATGAAGTGACTAGATAATAGAACCCGGAACAGAGCCAGTTTTCAATGAATGCTGACCATTAAAAATTATATCCTATGCTATTGCTGATCACCAACAAATGCTTAAAAGAAAGTACAATTATTCAGTTCTTTGATTGTTTGTTAAATACTTGTTTCTAAAGTTTTCAGTTTTTCTGCTCATAGGCCTTCAATAAATAAAAGATTTTATAAACATTTCCCCTAACTTCAAAAGTCTTCAACATCTTATATGGAAGCAAGACCTTGTTCAAGACTGATGCCTTATTATACCAAATTATTTAGCACTGAGAATAGAGGTATACGTGCAATGCAATGAGAGGGTTTTAAAAATTTTGTCTGCTATGGACTTTAGATAACCTTTCTCCTAATAACCATAAAACTATTATACACATATTAAAATACATGAGTAAGAAAATAAACCCCATTAATTCATATTCTTCTCAAAATTTATGACATGGTCTAGAACTTAGTAAATGCTTTCTTAATACAAAGTGAAAATTAATAATGTAAACAGGGTCTTGCTAGAAATATTTAAATACTTAAGGAAACATACTTTGAAACACCCCTAGTCCATGGGGTATGTCACCTACATACAGTTGGTTTACTAGGTAGAAGGAGCTCATTAAAATAACTCCAACAGGCCAGTAATTGTTAGACTAGACAGAGCACATGCTTCAAAAGTAATGAAACTCTGTATCTTTAAAGATATTACATAATTAAGATTTTCAGTTAAATAAAGCTGACCTTTTCCCCTAATAAGGAGGTTTTATTGTATAGAGATAGATATTAATATAACATACTTGAAGTGCTAATGCTGAGAAAGGCTAGTCAAATTCACCCTTCTGCGATTTGTGCCTTTGTGTTGCTACTTCCTGACTACTCCAAGGTCAGAACTCAACACACCCTGGGAAGGCTGGGGAAGAGCCTGAGCCCTGGGTGCTGGTGATTCCGGCAGAGCAGATGGTAGAGGGAGTGCAGTCTTTGTCAGAGGCTGCCTGTCCAGGTAATCACTGTGAACTTAAGTGGATTTGGAACTGTCTTTGATTTTTACTCTTTCCTACACAGAGCTTTCTCTAATATGTTTCATTTTGTGGGACATAACAGGATTTGGGCATTACTAGGTTAAACACAGCTAAACATATTTTGCTGCAAGGTTTCTTGTGGCCTTCTGTAGTCATGAATTTTTGAGAGAGACCCAATGCCATCTCCTAAACTTACTTGGCTCAGAAGCCTTTCTGGTGAAACATCTTGTAAGACCAGGTTCTTCAGAAACACACTCTAGAAAACACTATCTTTCACATCTATTGCATTGCCAAAGTCTAAAGCGTGAATCAGCTTTAATCCTTTCAATGGAAGCATTGTCACCGGGATAGCCTCTAAACTTCTGGATGGCCTTGCACAACCTGGGTCCTGCTGACCCCCCCAGCCTCGGCCTCATTTCTCAACACAACCTCCCACACTCGTGCTCCTGTGAGGGAACCACTGGAGGATTTGTTGAAACAGATCTGGGCCTTGCTCTGGCTGTTTCCTAGCTCCCCACTGAGTACCCCACCCCCTCCAACCTTTGCTCGGCTTACTTCTGCCCAGTTTTTGGAGTGAGTTAAAGGGGAGCCTTTTTAGATCCCCATGCATGCCTTCGAAGCCTCCTTTATGTGTTCCTATACCCACGTCATATTAGTCCCATGACTGCATCTCCTGCTGAGTCTCGTTGGTCATCACTGAGGTTGGGATTGGGCCCTACACTGCTCTGCTGTCTTACCAGTGCCTAAGACAGACATCGGGCACACAGAGGCCAAAACTGTATTTGTGAAATTGTTGATATGATAGCTCTTGCTAGACAGTTGATGGCACACCCCCCACTGCTGCTAGTAATTCAGGACCACCAGGGCCCACTCTGTGGGCTTATATAAAGGTTTGCTTACCTTTAGATGGGCAGCAGAGTACTCTTTCATAGTACAGTGACGAGGAGTTCTATTGATGCACATGAAGCAGGAAGCAGAAGTGGCACATAAACTGGAGTTTCTACACAAAGACCTCTTCTTTGACACGGAGACACTGGGCCCTATCAGATGGACATGGGAGGATGATGCAGAGTTGGCCTAAAGAAAAGGGAATCTAGTTCAACTCCTTAGACCTACCAACTTTGGCTCAGAGCCAGAGCCTCAGGACAACCTAGTACAGGTACTTACTCATCATGTTCTTCTTTTTGGCATCCAGAGAGATATCATCAAAGTCTGGGGAGGCAGCCACATAATTTCTTTCTCATCATTGCTACGGCATCTCAGATTTCTTTGCCATTCTAGACCAGCAGCACTGATGATGTGTCCATAGCTCCCGTCTGGAAGTTTTGCTTCATAGCAGACTCAAAGAAAAGATAAAGATGGTTGGGTGCCTGGGTGGCTCAGATGGTTAAGCGTCTGCCTTCGGCTCAGGTCACGATCCCGGGGTCCTAGGATCGAGTCCCGCATCGGGCTCTCTGCTCCTTGAGAGCCTGCTTCTCCCTCTGCCTCTCTCTCTCTGTCTCTCATGAATAAATAAATAAAATCTTAAAAAAAAAAAAAAAGAAAAGATAAAGATGGTCATGCTATCAGAGTGCACGGTAGGGAAAAGGGACTAAAATGGCTTCCCCAGAACTTGGACTTCTCTATGACTTTCAAGGAGTTCTTTAGGATGGTGATCAACACAGTTGGAAACCTTGTGGGAGTCTATCACGGGAGTCTAGAAGTAGCCAGTATGAAAGCTTCTGTTTCTTCTAAGGTCACTGGAGCAGATTAAGATCTCTAATTCAGCATGACTTGACTATGTTGCTCAAGACTCAAGTCTCATTCACTTCCTGCTTCCTTCTTCTAATCAGCCAGCACAAGTAGGATGGAGTTTCTGACTTCAAGGATGTCACAGTGGAATACTGCACAGGTCAGTTTCCTCAAAGACGCCTCCCCCATTGCCCATTACACCACTCACAGTCTTTTCTGTCCCTACGTTTTGGTCTTGGAGCTTGTGGCTGCCATTCCCACCATCCTCATGAGATGAAAGATGGGTGCCTTTGTGTGTGTGTGTGCACATGTGTGTGTGTGTGTGTACAGACACCCATGAGGAGTCAACCTTTCTTTTTTGTATAGTCCACTCATGCACTAAACTCAAGCAGCAAACTGTAGTTGTGCAAGAATAGCTCCATTTGTCATTGGGGAACTCTGGGGTAAAGCCACAAAATGTGCTCCTCCACCTGTTGGTCCCCCAAAGGGAAGGATGCAAATTCTTTCGTATTTTTGGTTTCCCTTCATGATAGGAGAGGTAAACAACTTGATAGGAATGCATACTGCTGCTACTGTTGTCATTTTTTTTTTTCAGAATTGACAAATTCTCAATGAAAAATTAAATTCTGAGTCACAGGAAGAAGCTAGCATTAGTACACAGGTTTCAAAACTGAACACCCCGTACTCAAGACCCTCAAACTTGCTGCCTCTGTAAATCAAACTGTAGTCTTCTATGGGAGATGTACTTGCTTGGAAGGAGAAGGAATAAGAATTAAAGAATTAAAGGATAGTGAAGAGAGAATAGAGTGAATGCAGAGTCATAGCTTCCTCTCTGCAATGAAGCCATGTGTTTCCTGAATTAACAGATATTATTTAGTTAATGTGTGAAAAAGACAAAGGCTACTTTGTGATGTCTTTTTCTTAATAATTTTCTCTATGTTTTTAGAATCTGAACTGACTTTTTGCTATAGAACTAATTCAGTTAAATTTTCTGACAGACTTGAAGGAGGGGCCGTTATGTACAGAAACTTGGATGTTAACTAAGTAGCCCCCTGATATAGTACGGCAGCTTCAACGAGACATACTCTCTCACACTGGTTTCACGCCTTAGAGGTAATCTCACACCACATTAATCAATATTTTGCTGCCCATTTTACCATATAATCCAGTGGATGTTAAAGATATAATTTACCATATAGGCCTGATTAATTGAAGAAAAATATAGCTTCTTATTGCTGACATTATGAGGTTAGAAATAGCATCCTATGCTAATCTGCAATGCCAAGAAATGAAGATGGTTTAAATCAGATCTCATGACTAATGCATGAGATCCAAAGTTCTTTTATTCCTGGCTATTTTAGAAAACTGGGGTGTATTTTTACCCTAAAAACTAATTCTATAAGATTTATTGAGATAATACAAAATGCCTTATTATTAATAGTTCACAATCAAGATTTTTGTACTACCGATGATCACAGAAATGCTGTTTCTCCATTTAAATTTTTAAAAAATTATGTATATGCAATTAAGTCCAGGTTCAAGGATATAATATTTGATCCTTAGTTTTGTTTTGTTTTTGATATTCAATATCTGGAAAGATAAAGGAAAGTGTAGATTGCTTTCTGTGGTAGTTATTCCATTTTAATTGTACTTATTGTGCATTCGTTTAAGCAGAAAGAAATATATCTAGCAATAAGGTAAACCTGTTTTTCTGCTTGTTTTTGTTTTGGTCATGACAAACTGTGAAATGCTGTGTTTTTCCTATAGTTCTAGTCCACGAAATCTGCAATCTTTCCACTTGATTTACGAAGGACCCTTAATTACTGCTGTCATTAGCACCTAGTGTTCAAAACAGTCTGTTAAAATGTACTGTTAGTCTCACCTCCAAGTCCCTACTTGCTTTATTTTAATTTTTTTCCAAGGGTAAGTAAAACAATAATTGCCTTAATAACAACAATCATGTACAGCGAATTAAATAAAATTCCAAGTTTTTTGGTGCCTATTTCTTTTTTGTTCAGAATTCGGTATTTGTGTGTTAAGACTGGCTTAGATTTTGAACAAGTGTCCGTAAGCAGGGTTATTACTAGCAAGGACTTATTACCTGGGTTTTAAAAACGAGTCACTCATTTGTCTTTTTCTTTCCACATGGGTAAAGATGACAGACAACTGCTGTGAAGCTTCAGTGTTTCTGCCTGGTCATGCACAGTTCTGCAATATAATGCATAAATGTATAACAAGAACTTGGGCTTGCATGATACCTCGCTTGGAATAAGGAAATCCAGCCAGGCGCGTTCACGCGGCCATCTTCGCGCGCGCGCGCGCTCACACACACACGCTCGCGCGCGCACACTGACACACACAGACACAGACACAGACACACACACACAACACAGAGACACACACACACACACACACAGGTCAAAAGTTGATTAATTCCCGAGATCCCCCAGAATCTTTTTCTCTTTTCTGGCAGCTCGGCATCCAGTCAGGGTAGTAGTGAGGTTGGGGGCGTGGAGGGGCGGGGAGGGCGAGGCGAGGGAGGCGGGAGCCGGGTGCCGGTGCGTGCGCGCCCGCTCCTGCCGGGTGAGAGTCCGGGCCGGGTTTTGCGCCGTGTCCCCCGGCTTGTCTCACGGCCTCCAGCCGCCGCCGCTGCCGTGTTTACTGAGCTCGCGCGTCCTGATATCACTCCGCTGGCATGGAGGAGGAGGAGGAGGTGGAGGAGCGAGAGGAGGAGGAGGAGGTGGCGGCGGCGGCGGCGGCGGCGGCGGCGGCGGCGAGCAGTTGATCATTGTGATGGTGGCAGGAGCAGCGGCGGCAGCGGCAGCCCAGCCGAGCGTTAGGGGCTGCTCTCCGCGCGGCGTTTTGCAAAGGACTTCACCGATCTACTTTTGCAGTCGCCTCGGACTGTCCATGTGTTTACTTCCCCCAGCCCGAGGATTCGATATCTAGGTTCCTGTGAAATGCAACTGAGCAGCCAAAGTACTTTGAGAACACGGGGCGGCATAAACACCAAAACTTTTTTGTGGAAGGAAAATGCAATAAGCAAGCTTGCCGTTTTCCGATGCGGTGTGGAGTGAGTGTGTGTCGCGCGTGTCCGCACTGGAGGCATATGCTTGTGTGTGTACATGGGGTGTATTTTTCGGTACGTAGGGAGAAAATGCTTGCCAACCACCGGAAATCTCCTGGAATTTATTAGAAAATAATGGATTATAAAAAGAAGGCAGGAGAGGAGCGGATCTCCCCTTGAGTTGCAACCCGATTTGCTGCTGGCTCAGTTTGTTGTGATTCTTTTTGTTGATAGGTGTCTGATGGTATTCTGATAACACCCCCCCCTTTTTTCCCCTCGAGCTTTACAGTTTAAAAAAAGGAAACAAAAAAAACCCACCCCAAAATCTCTCCCCCTTTTTTTCGCCCCGTCGGGATCGCTGTTTCCATCCATGTGCTTGCGTCTCCCCCGCGTTCCACTTAAACTATTTTAATTCTTGGACCCAAGGAGGAGGCTGATAGGGGGGTGGATAAAAAAAAAGTTCTTCCAAAATAGTGTGCCCGGGGAGCAGGATGGGGGATTTCGCAGCCCCCGCTGCTGCCGCGAATGGCAGTAGTATTTGCATCAACAGTAGCCTGAACAGCAGCCTCGGCGGGGCCGGGATCGGTGTGAATAATACTCCCAATAGTACTCCCGCTGCTCCGAGTAGCAATCACCCCGCTGCCGGCTGCGGCGGCGGCGGCTCCGGGGGCCCCGGCGGCGGCTCAGCGGCGGTCCCCAAGCACAGCACCGTGGTGGAGCGGCTCCGCCAGCGCATCGAGGGCTGCCGGCGGCACCACGTCAACTGCGAGAACAGGTATCAGCAGGCTCAGGTGGAGCAGCTGGAGCTGGAGCGCCGGGACACCGTGAGCCTCTACCAGCGGACCCTGGAGCAGAGGGCCAAGAAATCGGGCGCCGGCACGGGCAAGCAGCAGCACCAGAGCAAACCCCAGCAAGATGCGGAGGCTGCCTCGGCGGAGCAGAGGAACCACACGCTGATCATGGTGAGGGCGCACTGGCAGCAGGCGTGGGGCGCGCGCGTGGGGGGGGGCGTGGAGCTTCTTATATGGGGGGAACGGGTGTCTGATTTGCACGGTGGCGAGATGGGCTGAAGCCGAAGGGTTAACATCAACTTTTCTGAGGGAAAAGCTGCCGTCGTCGCTACCTGTTAATCTGTCAGGGTTGTCAGATTTGGGGAAGAGGGGGCGAGAGGGGAGAAGCCAGTCACGACTGCGAGGGGCGGAGGGAGCCTGGAGGAGAGCCGGAGTGAGGCACTGGAAAAGTTTTCCCCCCCTCTCCCTTTCTTAGATACGGATTTGAAAGAGAGTGAACCCAGAGTTGAAACCTCGCTCCTCCTCTTCACGACTCCCCACCCCACCCCTTGCCGTGCCGCTTCGCCTTTCCAGACCCGTCCCCCTTCGCCCACCCCTCTCAGCACATCCGCCGGGTGCAGGGAGAAATTGATGCTGTCGCAGATTCTGGGCGGGCACCAGGCCCTCCACCCCTGGGGGGGGGGGGGAGAAGGGAGAGGTTCTCGCCTCCTCTCCCTAGCTCACCCCCTTTGGGCTGAGAAAGTCTGAGAGTTTTGTGAATGAACTTTGAAGTGGGTGAGAAGCGAGCGAGGGTGGCTGCGCGCGCGCGTTCGCGGGAGCGCGCGCGGATGCGGGGCGCGGGTGCGCTCTCTCGCCGCTAGAGCCCCGAGGCTGGCCCGGCAGGTGGAGCGGCCGGGAGGGTCCAGGGGGGAGCGGCCTGGCGGGTGTTAGCAAGGGAGAGCTAGGCCCCCGGCCTGCAGCCAGGGTCCCGACCACGCAACTCCGCTGGGAATTCTCCTCCTCCCATTAAACTTGCTTGCACCGAGCCGGCTTCAGCCTCCACCCCGCTCCCCGCCAACTTTCCAAGCTGGTCTAATAAGCCCGGAGGAGTGGAAGGTAGCAGGGAGGTGAAAGAGGCTTAAATGGCTGGGTGGGTGGGTTCGAGGTAGATGAGCAGCCAATGGCTTAACTTCTCGCGGAGGAAGGGGCAGTTCCCACCCCCTAACCCTGAGGGTAGAATCCTTTCTCTTATCTCCTCTCTCCGGTTCTTTTGCTTTCCTTTCTGGGTGGGGGTGGGGGGGAGGCCGGAAGCTTGGGAAAGGTGTCTGCAGCCCCCCTCCCCCACCGCGCCTCCTGGCTTAGGGCTGCGCGTGTGTGCGGCGTGGGCCGGGCTGTGGGAATCCAGGAGCACGGCCCGGCCGCGCGCGGTCTCCCCTTTGCTTTGCCGGCCGCCCCTCGATCGGCCGCGCAGCGCCCGGCGCGGGCGGCCCCCTCAGTCTGCGCTTTATACCTCGCGCACATCCCGGGTCTGGGAGTCCTCGGCGCCGAGGGTGGTGCCAGTGCGGCCGCGGGCTTTCGCCCGGCACTCTGGCCGGCGCTCCGTGACAAAGAGCCGGCTAGGGGGAGGGGAAGAGGAGAGGCCGCAGCGCTCGCTCCCCACCCTCTCCACCTCCCCCCACCCCGCACGTGAAGAGGAACAATTTGTTTATCTTGGGCTTCAGGAATCCTTCCCTCCTCCCCGTTCTCCGAGGCCGCCCGGCCCCTCCTCCTCCCCACCCTCCTCGGCGCGATCCTGCCCAGTCCCGCCGGCTGCACCTTCCCTCCTCCCCCTCCTCTTCCTCCTCCTACATCCCTCTGGCCCGCCTTCCCCCTCCCTCTCGGTGCGTGGCCGTCGCGGGGAGGGAGCGGGAGGCGCTTTGTCCGCCTGGCGGCCCGGCTCTGCCCCCGAGGCCGCCCGGCTGGGAGGGGCGCTGCGCCCCGCGGTCCTGCCTCCTCCGCCCGGGCCGCCCGCGCCCCGCGCGCCCCACACTCCCCAGCCCCCGATCCTGCCCCGAGCGTGAAGAAGAGGCGGACTCTGTTTAGAGGAAGAACGCCTGTCACCGGAGTCCGGGAGGGAGGTTCTGGCTTTACAAACAGGAAGCCGAAAGCCACTGACACACTGTAGCTTTTCTGATTGCACCCGGAGGCGGGGCCGGACCTGCATCTCGACCGTATCTCGCTGGCCCTTCTCCTACCTATTTCTCTCCCAGTCCGCGTGGTCTCCCTCTCCCCGCCCCCTCGCGCCCTTCCACATATGGGGAGACTCACTTTGTGAACCCAGGACTGAAGTAGAATTTGAAAGGCGCTGGCAGTTTCATGCCTGCCTGCTCCACCCCCTCTTTTCATGTGTTTGTACACCCCACACGCACGAATTGCGTAAAAATAGGCTTTTTTTTTTCCTTTCTTCCGTGAGGCTCCAAAATCTCAGCACCACGCAATTTCTCCCGACCTTTCGGGATGGAGGACTGCGGTGGCGTTACCTCGCCAGCTGGGCAACGCTGGAACAAAAGCCAGTACCCTCCCCGGTGCCCGGTCGCTTTTGATCGCAGGCGAGAGCAGTAGAGTTAGCGGCCAGAAAGTTTTCATGTTTGGGTTAGGTTCTCTGAGGCTGCCCTGTGGGCCTGCGGAGGGGGAGAGGGAGCACTCGGGGTGTGCGCGCCCGGGTTATAACACACCCGCAGGTGGAAGGAAGTCGAAGATCCTGACGTTACCTGGAAGGAGGTAGCAAGCTCAAGCCAGAGCTTACTTTTGAAAATGCAAAGACAATGCTTACTTGAATGGAGGAGACATAAGCTGTAAATATAGTGAATCCCAGCTTAGCAAGTTAACAGACTTGAAAAATGATTGCCTGAAAAATAGCATTTGTCTGTCAATTTTGTGACAATTTAGCCCATTGATTAGATTGACGTAAATGCCAAGGCTATGTACGGAACAGTATATTCTAGCTTCAGCTGTTTTTCACATATACATCTCCCATTGATATCAGTGGGAAGTATGTGTGATGAGTGTAATGAAAATAAACAGCCTTAATTCTTAAGCAAAGAGTTGCATGTAAAAAAAAAGGAAGAGTTGCATGTACATTCTATGTACCACAAAAAGGAAAGAAAATAACATCATTCTTGATAAGCTATTTTTTCTTTAAAAATAATTAGTTTAAAAATTCACATTGGCCCTTGAAATGAAAGAGTACTTTAACTTAGTCTATGTATGAGATAAAATTTTGGAAGCAGAGGTTGCCAAAAAAATGTTGAATTTTCATTTTCTTGACTTGGCGGCTGGATTATAGTTGGGCTCTGGTGGGGCACAGAGCAACTACATTTAGTTCTCAGATTGGGCTGTCTATCTGGAAGACCCCAAAGAAAAGCAATAATCAAGCAGAGCCAAATAATAATAATGGTGATGATAAAAATAAAGATGAATAGGATTCTTTTCTGTTTTATTGCTATTGTTGACCTTCTTAGGGCCAATATGTCCAAAGTACTAAATACCGATTAGTTCTCTTTTTGCCTGGTTTGGTTTAAGGAGGCAGTCTAATCAGTTCTTTACCTCTTTTGATTTGTTTTCTTATCTTATACATTTTTAAGCACAGGCATGAAAACAAAAAAATAAACAAGCAAACAAAAAGCAGGATGGGTGAAGTGAAATAGAAATCTTCCTTGGTTCCAGGCTTCTAGAAGGAGCCTAGGTTTTGTGTGTATTTCTAATAGCTCTGCCTGTTAAGAGACCAGGGAGCTCAAAAAGGCCTCTGTTTGAAGCTGCAGTATCTCAGGGGAAAGGTAATTTCTGGACATGTAGTCAGTCAAATGACATTTACCCATTCCGCCCAACACACTTGCACTTTGTTTGTATAGAAGGGATTGTCCCTCAAAGAGTTGTTGGTGAGAACTATTGATTTCACTTATTAAAGAGTCTCAGGTAAAAAGGTGTCTTTTCCTAAAATAGTTTTAATTATTTGTGGTAACAAGAGACATTGTTCGTTCTCTGTACATGGAACTGAAGGCCTGGTTAAAATTCTAAGGTAAACTCCAATTGACACATTCATTTTCAAGTCAAAGATAGATTGACTTGACAGAGGTGTAATCATTCAGGCACACCAAAAAGCATGACAGTGCAGTCTTCAGAATTTCAAAATGGTGGTAGCCTTACTTGACCTGGTTCAGTCCTGTGTTTTCATGACTTTTTCACTCTGTTAGTGCCATTATAACTTTCAAAGTGTGCTTAATTTTTACGGAGTTTACAGACTGCGTAAATCTGTGTGGTTCTTGCTCTGAAGAGTTTATCACATAAAATTCAATTGATAATAAACTTATTAATTACTGAGTATTGGAGAAAACAGCAACCTATCCAGAATTTTCTCATCCATTCCTGGAACAGATCCAGGAAATGTCAACATATTAGTCCAGTGCTAAACCTCCTTATAAATGAATCTGGTTTCCCATTTCTTATCCTGTTGAAGGTAGATTACTGGCTCTGTATCCAGGTTTTTTGGCAGGCTTGTAATGTCAAACCATTTCTAAATCTTTCATAGGAACGTTTTCATTGGCTTATCCTGTTCTGCTATCCTGGGTGATAGGATTGACAGTTGCTTCTTGAAAAGCTTTCCATAGCCCACACAGGGTGTGCCTTAAGTTTGTGAAAAACTTTCTGGAATTTCATTGCCCTGTGCTTCACAAGTGTTGTCTTTTAATTCTTAAGAAACATTTTTTTTTAAAGCTCCAATACATATCTAATTATATTATTTATGTTCTTTCGTGGTGGTGCATTTTATTTAGTACTGGGCAGCTAGAGATCAGAAACGTAGAAGCACATTTAGTTAATGATTAATCATAATCTACAAAATGCTCTCCGGGCTGAGTTCCTTCCCAGGGAAAGCTGAGTTTTCAGGCAGGTGGTATATTTGATACTTTCCATCCTGACTCATTAGAATTATAAGGGCAAGTTTTAGAATCTTTGTAGGTTTGTGTTACCTGAAATGAGGAAAATAAACAGTCCAGGTATATGGTTTACTGACATTTCTGTAAGAAGAAAGATGAGAATTTTAAACATTAAAATAGAGTTATATAGAGTCATTACATAAATATCTGAGACCAATAGCGAACTGTTATTAAAGAGGTTTCCTGACGGAGCTCTTCCATTGGTTGACATAGGGGGGTATCTCTCCCTCTTTCTCATCTTAGTGGTACTGCCGTACAAGGAATCCAGTATAATAAACCATTTTGCACATCACATAGTAATTCTTGGACACATTTGAAGTACTTATATATTATTTAATAGCATGGAATTTTATTTGTGATTAGTGCTCTGTGTTTGTTAATTAACAGTTCTGTACTGTGTTCTTGAGCTTAAGATGGCTAAATTCTGTCATCTTTTCCACGTTACTCATTATAGAGAACTGTGAAATCAACCAGACATCAAAATCTCATAAAGAACATATTTAAAACTCAATCCCATGATTTTTATAATATCTGCCTTTTAACTCTCCCAAATAGCTTTGCATTTTTTCACTCTATTAATCAGAGGTTGTTTATCCAGTTTTCAGACCCTGTAGCTGCTTGCTTTGTTTTTTCTTCCCCTCCTGCTGCCAACCTTTTGGTCTTTTCAATGACCTTTAGCACCTTTACCAAAGAGTGGGAAGAAGCAATAAGAAGAGAAATTTAATTTCAGGGCTTCCTCCTCTCATAACTATTGAAACTATTGGGGAGGATGCCAATTATTTTGGATTAATTATGGATTTGATTTTGTATACCATTTACTCTTCCTTAGCACAAATAATAGAGAATAGACTGAATTTTAAAATTTCAGTTCATTCGTTCAGCAGTATTGGTATATAGGTCATAATGCTTCATAGAAGTTAAAATGCTAAATCACACTCTTGCATCCAAGACTGAGTATATACTTTGTAGGTGTTTCAGTATTATTCTAGCGAGGTTTAAGGGGGATAACCAGTTTTTATTTGTTTGTTTGTTTTTCAGTCAGCATTAGGGTTGATGCCAGTGACTTCTCAACAGCTTCGGGCTGAGTTATGTCCCCTTCTCCTGACATTTTAAGTAAAATAATATGCTTTACTTTCCTGTTGTTTGAAACTAAGTTGACAGTGGTTTCTGTTTGTTTGTTTTAACAAAGCTGATTTACAGATGACTGCTCCAAAGTTATAGGATCCCCCAAATTAAATTTCATTAAAAATACAGCATGCTTTTCAGACAGACACATTCCAAAAATTCATTATTCATGTTTGTGAGTTGGCAATGTAGCTTCTGGAAAATCAGCTATCACTGAGAACTGATTAATTCTCCTAACTTAAAAGCAAAACAAAACAAAAAACTCTTGTTTAAACCTAGGAAAACTTAAAGAACTAAACAAATAAGGTTGGATGAAATTACTTAGAGGATGGAGTTGAGAGCTTGCTGTATAATAAATACTTAAAGATCATAGTTCCATTTAATGGATCAGAGAAGGGACACAACTCCCCCCCCCCCCCCCCCCTCCCGCTTAAGTCTACCTGGTCCATCTGTTAAAAGGTTGAGGAGCTTTTGAGTTGTGGATAAGCAAGTCCATTTGGGAAAGAAGCACAGCATTCCCTTAGGGCCACATAACACGTGCATAGAAAAAGGAAGTTACTGCTATGGTTCAGGTTTTTTTAAGGCAAGCTGTGTGTACTATTCTTGGGGGAATTTAATAAAAATCTCAAAAGGCTTGCAGTACTTACTCTGACAAAAGGAAAGTGATTCCTTAAGAATAATTTAGACACGGGGCGCCTGGGAGGCTCAGTCGTTAAGCATCTGCCTTCGGCTCAGGGGCTCAGGTCGTGGTCCCAGGGCCCTGGGATCGAGCCCCGCATTGGGCTCCCTGCTCGGCGGGAAGCCTGCTTCTCCCTCTCCCACTCCCCCTGCTTGTGTTCCCTCTCACTGTGTCTCTCTCTGTCAAATAAATAAATAAAATCTTAAAAAAAAAAAAGAAGAAGAATTTAGACACTTCTTTTTAATTATATTGGGCCTCCCATTGGTTGGAATGACCTTTATACTAAAGTAGGATCTTTTAAAATACAAATAACGAACATTCATCCTCCTTAGCAATGAATGGCTTAACCACTGTACAAAACTGGAGTGAAATATTTAATTTTTTAACTAACAGCCTCCAGAATTTCCTCTCTAATTCTTTAAATCTCCACCCTGTTGGGTAGAATCTGGTTGTGTAATGTTTCATGTTGTGGACCCTTCAGCCCTCAACTATATAGGCGATTATGTGTGCATGTGAAGACGTTGTTAGGATACATTACTGTATATCTCTTCTCCCCTCTCACAATATCTTTCAACACCTCCAGAAAACTTATATCTGGACAGAGGCTCCTTTCCCTTCAAAGGAAAAGGCTGAAGTGCTGTGAGTCTGTTTGTGCGGATTCAACCTGGGTTGTAACCCTGACTCAAAAGGATTGCACGGCTCTAAGAGACAAGCTCTGCCAGTGCCCTTTATTCTCACAGTGGTTGGTTATTTTTCTTTTCTTTGATTGTTTGTTAGATGCTGAAAGCAGCTCAGTGATTGAGAGTGAATCTAAAGGGATTGGTTCCCAGGAAAGGGCTTTAAGGAACTGAGGCAAAAGGGGATGAAGATTTTGGAGGCATCACCTGGGATGGATGGCAAGGGGGAGACACGAGAGATGATCGGTTTTGCTCATTTGTGGTAAGCAGACAGTGTCCTGGTGTCTTGGGAGCTTACAGAGGTGAAGCGTGCTTTTAGTCTATTCTGAACCTTCAGACCTTACAAAAACTCAAATATATATGTTTTCAAGAGCCAATGGCAATATTGTTTGTATATGGAAAAAATCACGTTCCTAAAATATTTTCATGCTTTCTTAAATGATTACTGCTGCCATTGGATAGATTTACTACTTATAGGATTCCTTTAAGTCAGTGATTTTTAAATCGGTGGAGATTTTGCTCCCTTCCCCTCCCTGGGAACATTTGGCAATGTTGGGAGACATTTTTGGTTGTCACACTGGAGGGACGCTACTGCGGTCCAGTGTGTAGAAGCCAGGAATGAAGCTAAGTATCTTACACTGTGCCCACAGTACCTGGTCCAAAATATCAGTGTTGCTGCTATTGAGAAACCCTGCTTTAAATAAGGATCTCCCCTAGGATGTCGAAAATATACAGTGTGGCTTTATTCACAGCTTTTCAAAAACACTCTTATTACTTAAGGAGTGGAGAAAGGAGGAGGTGCGGCAGAGGGTACCTTGGAAGGAGTTAAAGGGCCTCTGTGCTGCATGTCCGCTCCAGCCACGTGACCATCCGACTTTTCACTTCCTGACTGTCCACCTCTTATCTCCTTGCCTGGCAGAAGGGGAACAGTGATCATTTATTTGTACCTCACAGAGTGATTGTTAGGCCCCAATGAATGAATATATATATATATTTGTAAGAGTCCCAAAGACTTTACGGCACTCTGCTAATGCTAGGCCTATTTTTATGAGTTACTTGCACGTCACTTAATTGTTCGCCTCCTGTGCGGGTGCAGACGTAAAAGTTGAGTCATTGGAGGCTTGTTTCACTCAGGCATAAGCCAACATCTAATGACTAGGTATTGAGCAACTGCTACATCTTCGACACGATTTCTAGGCACTGGGGATACCCTGGTGAAAGGGGCATCCTTGCTCTCGTTGGATGCACACTGCAGGACATGGTTTCCTGGTTCGGATTAGCTGTTTGAAATGGTTTTGTGGTTTTATGAGAACACGTTAATGGAAGTCATTAATAAACTAATGCTTAGGAAAATCCTAGAGTGCTAAATGCTTTGTATCTTCTTGCAAGCTTTCTGTGGCTATGGTTTTCTTGCATTGTTTTC
Source organism: Mirounga leonina (assembly GCF_011800145.1). Taxonomy (NCBI): domain Eukaryota; kingdom Metazoa; phylum Chordata; class Mammalia; order Carnivora; family Phocidae; genus Mirounga; species Mirounga leonina. Next base: position 44,040,406 of record NW_023270454.1, read on the forward strand.
TGTATTTCATTATTTTTCAAATGAAACCTCTTTGTGTGGGGAGAGGATTTATTGGTGTGGTGGGGAATAAGATTAAGGTTGTTAAAAAAGAGGCAGGTGATCATCTTTCTTTCCTTTTTTTGACTAGGTGACACTTGTAGCACCATGATCACGGCTTGACATCAAGCTTTTAGAGGAAATTAGACAAAGAAGAGAACATTTAGAAAGAAGCAGGCAGGAAGGTGCAAGGACTTGAAACCATGTCATATGAAAAACAGTTGGAAGACCTGGAAGTGTTTAGTCTGATTTAGAGGGTATGATTGCCTTCTTAAAATATTTGAAGGGCTGTCAAGTGAAGAAAGGATTAGATGTGCTCTTTATGGCCTCAAGGGGATAAAGTTAGGATCAGTGGTTGGTGGTTATTAGGAGTCAGGTTTGGTTTAATATATATATATATTTTAAAGATTTTATTTATTTATTTGGGAGAGAGAGAGAGAGCATGAGAGAGGGGAGGTCAGAGGGAGAAGCAGACTCCCCGCTGAGCAGGGAGCCCGATGCGGGACTCGATCCCGGGACTCCAGGATCATGACCTGAGCCGAAGGCAGTCACCCAACCAACTGAGCCACCCAGGTACCCTGGTTTAATATTTAAAAAAACACAATTATATCAAAATTAAACCTGTTCAAAGATGAAATGGGCTGTCTTGATGAGTGAAAATGTTCAGCAAAAGTTGTTCAGTTGGCTAAGTGTTGGAGAAGGGGTTATGACATCTTTTTTTTTTTTTTAAGGTTTATTTATTTGAGAGAGAGCACACGCACGTGCACGCGAGTGCATAGGGGGAGGGCAGAGGGAGAGAGAATCTTAAGCAGACTCTGAGCTAGGCGTGGAGCCCGACACGGGGCTCGGTCTCATGACCCTGAGATCATGGCCTGAGCAGAAACTAAGTCAGGCACTAAACAGACTGTGCCACCCAGGTGCCTCATGACATCTTTTTAAAATTATAAAACTTTTCAACAATATAGAAATAAAATACCAGTTAGTGAGGACAGAGATTTTGTCTCTTTATTCATCTTCATATCATCATGACTAGAAAAAGACCTACTGTACATAGGAAGAACCCAAAATATGTGTTGAATAAATTGCTAAGTGAAAGTAGTTTAAGAAGTGACTTAATTCTTCTCCTTCATGTTACCCCCTTCTCAGAAGTGACCATGGTTTATAATATCTCTCTCCAGACCTTCTTCTGTTCACTTACATATATACTATATATTGTATATCATCACATGTTAGCTTTTTTCTACACAAATGGAATCGTACATATGGTTCTGAGATATACTTTTTCCACATAATATGTTTTGGAGATCTGTCCAAGTCATTACATATAAATATATGTAACATTACATATATATGTGTGTATATATATATATATATATATATATCAGTTCATTCTTTTTAACTGTTATATAGCATTCCATAATATAAATGTTCCATAATTTATTAAATGATCCTCTATTGATAGACACTCTTATAGTTTCTCAATTTCTGCCAATTAAACGTTACAGCAATGAACATCCTTATTCATATATTCCTTATACATATGTGAGCGTTTCTGTAGCACAGATTTGGATTTCTTTCTATATATGTAATGTATAAAGAAAAGGTTGACCAAAAATAACCTTTTAATCTAATATGGTTTAATATAGCACCTGAATCCTATTATAGCCTATTTTAGAGCAAATGATAATTGTGTTTCCTCAAAAATACAGCTTCAAAAAAAAAGTGTCAACTCTAGTAACTGGTGCTGGTCTTTGCAGTCTAGGGTGAACATTGTTAGTTTTTAAAGGTTGTGTATCTGGCAACGTATCTTATAGGAATGACTTTCCTTCTTTTCATCTGGTCCTGAAGAGGAAGTTAGTAGGAGTCTAGTTAACCAGTACCTGTTCAGGCTGTGAAAGTGGGAAATTCACTTTCTTGAATGAGATTGTAGTTCTCTCTACCTTTCCCGAGCTTTGTGTTTCACCGACCCGTGTGGCTTCATTTGTAAAATGTATTTCACTTGGTGCTCTAGTACCTGGGGTACCAATGGGAGCGGGTTTGAGTGGTCATAAAAATCTAAGGTCTGTGAGTTGCCACTTCCTACGGGTTAAATTACCCTGACTAATCCAGTCATCTGTGTAACATGGTAATAACAACCTGCTGACCGGGCCAGCTGTAGAAAATGCATCAAAATGGACTTGCCTCGACAGTCACCTTATAGCATTTGTTTAGACAGTGAGAAGTCCTATCAGTTTTCATCATACATGTATGCTGAAATGGTCTGAAGACTGCCCTTGATTGGAGTTCTTGGTCATTTTGATTTACCTCTGGCAGAGCGGCTGCCCTACACCGAGAGGCTAATAAGTATAGTCTGTGTTTTTATATAGCTGGAGCAGTTTGGCTCCAGAATCTGGGTTCTCGGCTATAACGTTATTCTGCCTTCACCTGCCTGAAGTGTTCTTTCTTGAAAAGGTTGTGCGAATAGCTGGATTTTTGAAATAACCATGCTCTGCCAAGGAACAGTCCTTACCTACTTGACTTTCCTTTAGATTATAGGATCAGTTTGAACAGGAGTCAAAATTAAGATACGTGGTCTCTCGCAGGGTGCTGGTCCTGCTACTTGATAATGAGGATCCCCGCTTTGCTCTCTCCTGGCCTCATATACCTCTGGCCTGTGTGTCCCTCCTTATCCTTTTTTTTTTTTTATCACCACCTCATGTTTCACCTTTGCCACAGGGCGGTAGGACCTGGAAGCTTGTGCCGGATGTAGGTGGCAATTACCTGAACCACAGAAATAAACCCAGGGTAGGCATGTAAGTGACTGGGGACCTGAACTTTATAGGTCGTTCTCTACCAAGTGATTTGATCAACTAGGCATTCCGTTTCAAGTTAGGACGTACATGTTGATTAGCAGCAACCATTTTCTGCCATTTAGCTGAGCCACCTAGCACCTTCGTGAGAAAACCCCCCCACAAAACTTGTGGCCAGCGAAGTTAATGCACCCGTGTGCTCGGTGCAGACTTTAGGGAAGGGTGCTTCAGCCTAAAGACAGCTAGATAGCTTCTGTTTCCACAGCTTAAATCGCATGAGTTAGTAATGTATGTAAAATAGGAACCTTGCTCCTAATCTTCTAACCAGGCCATCCAATATGATAAACCTACAAGTTCCTTACTGTTGCTGTTCTGGTCAGACAATAAAATTTCAACCTCTCATTTTTGCTGCCGACAGTCAGGTTTAGTTTTGCTAGTCTTCAGTCCCTCTGAGGAGTATCGTACTTTTTTCGTGTTTGCTTCTGAATATTCCTGGATCTGTTTCTTTCATTTCTAGCACTAGAACATTTTCTCTGAGGGATGACTTTCACCCATGCACAAGGTGAACAACTACCTTGCATTTTGCACGAAGTATAACATTTACCTTTATATTGATTGTAGTCAAGTAAATGGTTATATGTTTTGAATATTGGTTATTTCATAGCTATCTGATTATATTATTAGATAAAACCTGTTTCCCAAAGGCTATTGAGATCACACCTATGTTGTAGTAAACTTCTGATTTCTAATTCCTTTGGAAAGCATTTTCTTATTTCCAGTTGAAAGGGTCCAGAGATGATTTGTAACAGGAAAGAAATGACTACAATCAATTCTTACCTTATTGTGGAGTTTTTTTTTCTTTAAACATATCTTAGAAAAGTATTTCAGACCTTTTGAGTTTTATTTGTTTTTTGAAGAGAGTTCAATAACTGTGGATATAAATTCATAAACAGGAGTGTTAGAGGTCAACATTCACATTAATGCAAAGAAATTTGACGCATCAAAGCTCAACAAAATTTTCTGGATGCTCAGGAAAGGAAAAGAGATAAAACTCTTGTAATAGTTTATTCTTGGGTTTTAGCTTCAGAATGTCTAAGTGATAATAATGCCAGAGTTCCCAGCGGGGGTAAAACATTCCCTTTGCCTGTTCCCATCTTCTGTTCCGGGCTCCCATTGTCCCAGTTCTAATCCACTGTGGTATTTCAGTCCATCCTCTCCCGACCGTCTGTTCATCCAGGAGAAGAGTGTGTGGCTATAGCAATGGATGCCTTTGCAAAGCATGCCGGTGGTGTTTATCTTTAATCACTTAAGGTATTTCCTCACAGTGGAGTGTGCACATCGGCACTTCGGCACCTCATGGATTGCAACATTCCCTTGCCACTTACATCCTGCCCTGGCCCTTTACCGGGAGGTTCTCTGAGGTTTGGTAAACAGAGGTGGTTTATATAAAGAAGCAACTTTCTCAGTTTAGATGTTGTTGTGGCTAAATGGTTGAAAGCGTATTTTGCAGTTTAACTAGGAATTCCTAAACGGTTTGCAGCTGCTATTGGGTTTTTAAAAAACACGTTCATTTTCTTCACTGAAGTATGGAAACAATGATTTTAGATTTGGATTTCGTGCTGCTTAATTCTCAGAAGCTATTGAAGGAATATTTGAAGAACTTGTTTGTTGTTAACAGTAAATAACCATACTCAGAAAGTATTTTTGGCAGGTTGTATGTGTTAGAGGGGAATACGTCTGGGGCCCACACCGAGCTAAGAACATGTAGTGGTAACATTGAGGGTGACCAAGTAGGATAAACTGGTGCTTTGAGGATGGGGGATATCTGGCCCTTAGGCTATTGAAATTCAAATGGGCTGTTGCTTTTTCAGTGTTTGATCCTGTTCTTAGGTTGAAAGGATTGATATGAATCATTCAGGAGCCTTTTATTAACTTTAAGTTATGGTCTCAGATTGGAACTGGAACACTCAGAAACATGGAACAGTAGTTTCAAGTAAGGGCGCTTAATGACAGTGTGTGCTTGTGAGAATTGGGTCTTGTGTCTTTGTTCCCTCCTTGGAGGCACAGGTTGTCTGTGGTACTGGTTTGGTAGGCTTCATGTTTATCTGTGGTCTGGAATGTCAAAGGATTGCAAACCTGAGAATTTTGCTTCCCTCTTTAACCTAAAGTGATGGTGTGGGAGTTTCTGGTATTGGCTCAGGGGGTGGGGACAACCATATATGGGAGAGGAAAGGGGGACTGGCTGGTTTTGGTATTTCCATCCACACTTTCTAATGCCATTCTCATTACTTTATTAACGAAGGGTGGATACTTTGAATAATTATTTATGTCTGTCTTTTCCTTCACAGTATAATGCACACTTCACTTGTTTCTTCAACTTTTCATAATGTATGTGTTTATGATACACTGAAGAGCCATAAATTTGAGGAGAGAGATAATTAGCTTTGACAAACTTACAAAAATGAGACTGTAAGAGGAAGAGGCAAGAGGGTTGCTTCAGAAAAGGATTGCATTTCTGGGCTTAAGGGAAATTACCCAGATAAGAAATTCTGCAGTGTTAAAATTCACAACCATTTGGGTGGCACAGGGTATAGGAAGAAAGGAGTTATTTTGTGATTTTTAAAAATTTAAATATGTTTCATAGTTTAAACAAATCTTTTTTTTTTTTTTAATTCTCAAAGTAGAGTTTTTAAGTGGAAAATTCAAGACTGAGTAATAAAATGGGAGGAAGAAACAGCAGCTCAGTCAGTGGTGTTAAAATTTCGTGTGGTTTGCACGCCATTTACCTTTAGTCTCTTTCTTAGCGTTAGTGTGGATTGTTTTCGAGGAACCTGTGTTTAATAGCTATCTTACCTTAAAGAATAGTTTTCCTTTCACTTTGGTGGCTCATGTATTCAGGGAAGCCTTCAAGAAATATGACTTGCATTAACTTGACTTAGCAGTCCATCCTGCCCCTCCCAATTTGGGGATCCTTTGTAAAGGGGACAATTAAATTGTCTCAATGTCTATAAGGAAGATTAGCCATGGGTTGGGTTAAGTTATTCCTACTATTGTACATTATTTTCTGTTTTCTGGATTAAAAAGAAAACTTGAAGACAGAGTGTGAGAGATTAACACCGAAAGGGAGGAGGGTAAAATTCATGTCATCTGAGGTGAGCAAGGCTCCAATAGTGCCATTATTTCAATGGCTCTTCTTCCCTGGGCCAGATCAGGCTCTCATCCACAATGGAGGCCATGATGATACAGGGGGTAAAAGGATCTATCTTGAATGTTCTGAGATATAGTGGCTTAATGCTCATAAGAGAGAGAAAAGGCTTTTTAGGGGAGGTCCACCGAGAAAGAAAAGGTTTAGACAGTTCACTGTCAAGTCTACAGGATGAGTTATGTTTGGTTACTGTCAGCTCTCAGCAGCAAGGTCTCTTAGCATTGACTAGGGTCTTGCTTGATGGAAGGCTCTAAGGGAAAGAATGGGGAGAGCTGTAAGGTTTGGATTTCCCTGTAAATTGAACCCAGTGTCACTGGGAATCGCAGTGAGGAGCTCCTTTAAAATGTCCAGCTTTTTTGCTCTCCACACTCAGGAGCTGCTCCTGCTTCCCCCACCCCCTCCATTCCTATGTCTTTTGTTCCATGAATAAATATTATGTGGTTTGGTGCTCATTACTCTTTGATAAGAAAAAAAGGCAATTCATTAGGTTGAAAGAGGAGGGGGAGGGAGACACCATTTTTCACCCAGTGCATCAAACGCGGTTACACTGATTTGAATTCCCAGAAAAGTAATAAAACAGTGAAAATAATGATAAAACAGCTCATGGGCTGACAGCTGTGCAGCACCCGGGAACACTGAAGACAGGGCCCCGTGTTGCAGCAGGACAATATTGTGGAGCATATGGTGCCATTGCAAGCCAGTTGTTGGACTCGGTGGCCGCCTTTTGTTTGGGGGACTCTCCCAGCATTGGGTCTGTGGTAGCTCTTCAGAAACTTCTAGTCTCGTTGGCAGGAGGGCTCTTGGCCCCATGCCAGCCTTACTGTACGGTGGCTGACTCAGACCATGCGGAAAGGCTCATGCTTGGGGAGCATTCACGCCTCCTTACTTTGGTCACTAATCAAATCATTTGTTCAGCCAGTATAAATTAGGATATTTTTCCATAGCAGCCCAGTGGCTACATTACAAAAGGAAAATTTTCTACAGGAATGCCAATTAATTTTAGATGCGTTAATTCACTGGTGCTCAGTTCTTTGTGTGAGAGTGAAAATTGTTGTGTTTTATTTTAGTGCTTTTTAGACGCACTTTGCACGTTAACCTCTTCATTCTTCGGGCTAGAATAGCAAAAGCCGGAGAGTATGTTAGGGCCAGTGTTACTGCTAGAAAGGAGAGAGAGTACCCGTCTATCTAGTTTTTACAACACCGTGCTAAAATAGGCCCTTTGCTTAGCATGGGTCTATTTTTTAAATGTGTGAAGCTGGCATGTGCGTGTGCATAAAGAGACTAATTAACTCCACTTTCCTCTGGAGGGGTCTCCTTGGCTGCCCTGTTAAGGCGCTCCACGTTGGCCAGAGTGGCGCCATCATCCTGAGTCCTTTACGGCTTCAACCTCTATGTAGTCATGGTCATCCATTCTGCTTCCTTTGCTCTTGACTTTGAGGTGTGAGGAAAGATCCAGACGAGCTATACAGTCCTGGGAGAGTGGTTCCTGCAAACATAGCAGAAGGCGATTCTCAGAGAGAATCACACTCCATGAGGAAGGGCTGTAGCCTGCGCTATTGTGCTCCGTGCGTGAGAATATTTTTATTTCAGGAGCTGGAAGGAGGGAACCGATGGTGTTGGTACTCTGCTTGAAGAGCACCAAATGTCACTGTATTCTTGGTCTCTATGGGACCTTTTTTTTTTTTGCAGGACACACTTAGGAAGTGTTGCGATGTTGGGATGAGTAAATTTCTTTTTCTCATGAGCAAATGTCATTACAAGGCCAAATCCACTGGAAAAATATACATATGTATGTATATGTATATTTATTTTTGTGATGTTCTACTAATCACTAATCAGAGATTGTATTTTCACACTGGAGCTCTGCTGGGGGAATGGATATTTCTCCAGGCCTTAGTTTTACGTTTTGATCACTGGCCTTGAAAAAATGTTTTTAAGTGGAGGAAAATAGATGTGTTACCAATCTGCTGTAAGTGGATATGTGCTTGCTGTAGCATTCAGGGGTTGGGAGAGTTACTGCCTGTGCCCTGGATGTGATTCAGAGCATCCAGAGGAATGATTAGGGCCCTGTTTTCTTGTTTTACTTGCTGGGTTGGTTGTAGAAGCAACTTCACTGACCATCCTTTCAACCTTCCCTTGACAGTGTGTTTACACAAATCAGTCAGGGGAGAAGTATTTCTGTTTTTACTTTCCAGAGTTTCCTGAGTGAGAAGAGCAATATTTACCTTCTCTCCCTTTAAGAAATGGATCTACATTTGAGGCTTTTGTATCCTTGCCCAGAGCACTAGGGACCAACTACAGTCACTCCTGGAGGCTTTATTACAACTGTCACAACCTGCCCTGAGGGAAGGCAGGTACTGAGGGCAGAAGGAATGGTTGAGAATTGGGAAGAGAGCTAGGAGGGAAAGCTGGAGAAAGGGGAGAGGTGAGGGGAAGAGATGAGACATTCCTGGGTGTTCAGAATGGGTGAAAGTTTGCATAGATGAAGTATCCTTGTTTCTGTTAGATTTGTAAGTATCTTTAGGGCTATTTTATTTTTGCACCATAATATTAGATATTCTAATTATGCAGCATGTTTCTGGGAGAAGTGGGGCGACAGTGAGACCCAACTCACTTAGTAGGTCACCAAATAAGGAGGGCAAAGCAAAAGCAGGAACAGACTCTTACCTATGTTCTGCCTTGGGTACAGCTTTTTCAGTCGGGTGAAGAACCATAAATCTGAAAATCCAGCTGTATTGTTGTGCAAACTATTAAGAAATACGATCTTCAGGGGTTATGGGGACAGTTCAATTAAAAAAAAAACTTGCCCCCTAATGTGATTTGTATTATAATTATTTAATACCTAAAGGACTCTTATAATTGAATTTTAGGGTGCTTCATTTACATTCTAGCTGGTGAGAGTTAGAAATACTATCACTTTGTGGTCCTCTAATCACTGTCCCAAACATTCACAAAATGCCCTGTGATTCAATTATAAGTATCTTCTGGGGACCATGTAATTATATACTGTCTAGTTATCATTATAAAGCACCAGGGAACGAGGAGCCAATCAGGTATCTTCAGTGGCTGGTGGTTCATAACCCTGTAATTGATAGCACAAAGTGCTTTGGGTAACATCACAAATTTTATAAGGTGGGGGGACTGATCAAGTTTTAGGGGCAGGAAAGAGTTACGTACTAATTCTTAAGTTACACAAATAGGACTTTGAAGTAAAACGCTTTATTGATAAAATAATCTTAACTAACTTGACGGATAGATTTGTTGAGAGTAAATGAATAGGGAAGTCTAAACATGGAGACCAGAGGCCCTCTAGCTTAATCACACTGAGAGAAAAGGAGGAGGGTACTATTGTGTATGTGAAGTCATGTCTTCGTAAAAATAAAATTAAATAAAGAACAATACAAGAAAATATGCCACCTATAGGAAATAATTACTAGATGTGGATACCTAGTAATCTTTGGATTAAAGAATGGAGAATAAATGTTTTCACGGATGCTTGTGCAAAATCAGGAGTCTTATGCTCCTCCGAGGGGCACCCCAGAGCATTTACTTGCAGACTTCGCCTTCTTCCAGAGCTCTTTAAAGTGGTCGCCAACTCTCAACAGCAATTGCTTCTGAGTGGTGTTCAAACAACCCTGACATGAGTCCCTTGGTATATCATTATCGAGTCTCATATTTAACCTTTTTCTAATAGCCTCCCCAAAGTCCAGGGTTTTCAGCAAACACCAGAGGAAGTTATAAAAGGTGTTTTTCCCCCTCTTGACTGCACAGCTGTGAGAAGCATAGTTATCTGGAAGTCGTCTTTGTTTTTCCTTTTTTTGTCCGACGAGAGACCAGGTAGATGTGAAAGTAAAGGGCCTTGTTGAGATAGGCCAATCTTTGTGGCAAGTGTCAACACATTAATAAGAACTTCTCTTTCTTCAGTTTTTCCTGAGCCTCGTGCTTGATTAACTCTATTCTTGGAGGAAAGAGGGGCATGGGGGTACACACATTCACAGAGTGTAGGCCTCTCTTCCGATTCTCATTCCTAAGCTTGTTATTAGGGAGGCTTGCGTGCCAGCAAGAGGTCAGCTGCAGGCTGCAGAGCTGTGGACAGGCCTGAGAGCATCGACAGTCATATTGGTCGAGGCCCCACCTTGGCACCTCCTGATGGTAAACAAACATGTTTGCTCAATTGCTGCCCAGCCTCATGACCACTGTGCCTTTAGAAGGATGTTAGTTTCTTATTACGAGAAGCAGATGGGAATGATGGCATCTCTGATGGCTTGCCTGGAAATTGGAGAGAACATCTGTGAGTTTAGGAGGGTGGGGAATACCCAGAATGTCTCATTCTGAGAGGAAGCCAGAGACGGGTGATCCAAAGCATCTTCCCCTTCACTGCTTCACAGCCTCGGGCCTGGTGCTGGGGCAGTGGGCTGACTGCGGATGCTCTGGCCCTCCTGTCACCACTGATGGAGGTGGGTGAGACAGGAGAGCTAAAAGGAAGAAGAAAGGAACAAATGAAGTAAATAAAGGCACGGACTGCTGGGGGACATTTGGATGTGGACTCTTCATTACCTATAATTGATTTTTATAGTGAGAGGGAAGGTTTCTCCACTTTTCTTGGAGATGGCTTGTGGAAATTTCATTCTGACTCTCCTTCCTGTCGTGTTACCTACTGAGGCATCTTTGTGGTTCTGCACAAATTCTGAGCAGCCTTCTGCCTTCGCACCAAATCCTTCTTGAGCAGAAGCAGCTTGTGGTTCTGTGACGGAAGTGAGGCCACCCCTTGAGGGATCTGCTCCCTTTAATCCCTTACTTAGGGAATCCCATTCTTCCCCTGATGAAGGCTCTACCATGTGCTCTCTGGGCGTGGTGCACAAGTGAATACGCCAGCCTCTGGTTTCGGGGGATGCCTGCTTGCTTTGGGGTTTGCCCCATTTCTCTCCCAGCCTATTCGGTAGGTTTCCTGGGCTAAATCAATGCCAGGCCAGTGACTTTCTCTGGATGGGTATATAATCTGTGTTTCACAGACACACATTCTGATTATCAATATGACAGATGTGCTCACAGTCATTTCTGTCTCTGGGTCTCATCCCCCATGATTGGGATGCAGTTTGGTCTAATTAAAAGGACATTATATAGGGGCGCCTGGGTGGCTCAGTCAGTTAAGCGGCTGCCTTCAGCTCGGGTCATGATCCCGGGGTCCTGGGATCGAGCCCCACGTCCGGCTCCCTGCTCAGCAGAGAGCCTGCTTCTCCCTCTCCCTCTGCCTGCCACTCTGCCTACTTGTGCTCTCTATCTCTCTGTCAAATAAATAAATAAAATCTTAAAAAAAAAAAAAAAAAGGACATTATATTGGAAACCAGGAAATGAAAGACCAGTTCAGGCTTGGCCACAACAAACGGTGTGACCTTAAACAAGTCACTTAATCTCTTAGGACCACAAAACTCATGTTTGATTCAGTTGATTTGTAAGGACACTTTACAGTAGGAAGGAAACATTTATGAAACACAAGTTTTTAGTAGCTTTGCGTAATCATGCTGGGACTACCGTAAGTCCTAGGATTATCTGCTTCCTTATTTCTGGCCACCTAGAGGACCCCACCACACCAGAAACAAAAAAGAACTTGACCCTCACGGGAATGACTGGCAGGTTTTGTCTAGGAGATCATAGTTTATAAATTTAACGTGTGTGTGCATGTGCCCTGCTTGAAAATAAGATGTTTAAAATTAGGCGAGTCAGTGGGCGCCTGGGTGGCTCAGTTGGTTAAGCGACTGCCTTCGGCTCAGGTCATGATCCTGGAGTCCCGGGATCGAGTCCCGCATCGGGCTCCCTGCTCGGCAGGGAGTCTGCTTCTCCCTCTGACCCTCCTCCCTCTCATGCTCTCTGTCTCTCATTCTCTCTGTCTCAAATAATAAATAAAAATCTTAAAAAAAAAAAAAATTAGGCGAGTCAGCAAGACATGAAGGGATGTTTCCTCATTCTGCCAGTCCCTTCTGTGTAGAGCCCTGGGCCTCTCCTTCCCTCACCATGCTCTCCAGCGCCCATGGATGATTGTGGCGATTGTCTCGAGTTTCCTTACAGGCGAGTGGCCAGTGCTGCGTGGTGAGCTCCTTGAAAGCAAAGAGTGGGATTGACTTATAAGAGGAACTAAAAAAATGTTTCCTGCATGGACCTGATCTGTAATATTAGCTGACTCTTTCATCATGTCCTTATTAATTATGGCATTTGTCCTGAGTTTCAGGGCTAGCGTCTTAAATGTGGCTAGAAAAACCAACTTTTTTTCTGGTTGGTTGGAACCACTTTTGTCTTTCAGTTGGCACATCTCCATCTGCTATCCAACAGTGAAACCAAGGCATAGTTCCTTTATACCTTTTCTTAATGATTTGTCAGTAAAACCCTTCCTTCAGGAAGGCCAAATAATATCCCATGGGTTTTTTTTTTTTTTTTTTAAGATTTTATTTATTTATTTGACAGAGAAAGACACAGCGAGAGAGGGAACACAAGCAGGGGGAGTGGGAGAGGGAGAAGCAGGCTTCCCGCGGAGCAGGGAGCGCGATGCGGGGCTTGATCCCAGGACCCTGGGATCATGACCTGAGCTGAGGGCAGACGTTTAACGACTGAGCCACCCAGGTGCCCCAATATCCCATGGGTTTTAATCAGTTTTTCAAAATCATACAAACTTCAGTTTATAGGCCTTTGTAACAGGTGTTTGTAGGTGACCCTGAAAACTATTTTTGAGACTCTCAATTTCTTACTAGTAGACTATCTCAACATGATAGGACATCACTTTTAGTTGAATTTCTTTTTCAGAAATATGCGCTTGGTTATATAAAATTGTGAGGATGAGTAACAGGCTATCTTATAGGACTCATAATCTATGTGCAAATGATGTAGACATAGTTTGTAAATATAGATATTGTTTTTTTCAGTTCTAAGAATGTTTAGCTTTCTAGTAGGTTTACTGGCACATTTTCTAAGTAAAGAACTTCATAAGTAAGAATGCTGGGATTATCTCATTGAAGTGGGATAAATAAACAAAAAGCTTTTCAGATGTAGTATACTATCTAGCATATTCTTATATATGTAGCCATTTTTTCTGTCCCCTGTGTCCACCCCCTTTGGGCAAGCATATTTTCTCTTTCGTTCTCTCTGAGTAGTTTTGACAGGCATACGGAAAGACAGAAGAAGGCCTCAGAATTAAGTCAACTTCAGATTGTTTTGCTAACAACTTACGTTCTTTTATGACTCCGAGGTGAAAGATAAAAGTCACTCCAATCAAATTAAAGGACTAGCCAACTTAACTTGGTTGCATTTAATGTTCGCTGTTGGCCTGGGGACTACACAGGGGATTCTATTGCTGTGATGCACCAGTGTGCTTTTTGTCTCGTGCCACCAATTAACCAAGCCAAACCCCAAAACAACAAAAACAACTTATCTGCTTGGCTTTATGTTCGCAGATAGAAGATTTTTTCTAGGGGCGCCTGGGTGGCTCAGTTGGTTAAGCGACTGCCTTCGGCTCAGGTCATGATCCTGGAGTCCTGGGATCGAGTCCCGCATCGGGCTCCCTGCTCGGCGGGGAGTCTGCTTCTCCCTCTGACTCTCTTCCCTCTCATGCTGTCTGTCTCTCATTCTCTCTCTTGCAAATAAATAAAATCTTAAAAAAAAAAAGATTTTTTTCTAAGTGAACGGTTTTTTTCATCTCTCCCTTGTGTCTGTGCTTTAGCTAACACCTACTTGGACTTCTTATTGAGGTCGTGTCCACCACTGTAGATTCATTAGAACGGTGACACATATTAGGGTGTTTCCATTGTAGATGACCACTCAGGCTTTGGCTCCTTTAGTTGCAGTGCTGGTAGGCCCTCAGCCTGAAAATTCCTCCTGTTCTCCTTTTCCTTTCTAACGGTTTCAGCTCTTCCGCAAACAGAGACCCAGCCTGTCTTTCCAGAGGGCCAGGGGAAATTATTAAGAAGGATAAATCTACCCTTTCTGTTGCCTTCACCTTTTGAAAAATGTGTTTGGCAGTCAAAATCAGTTTTACCTGAATTTGATGAAAAATAGTTTTCTCATTCAGAGAAAGAAGGTGTGTGTTGGAGTTGGGGTGTATGTGTTTGTTTATTTTTATTTTATTATTTATTTATTTTTAAAAGATTTTTATTTATTTATTTGACAGAGAGAGACACAGCGAGAGAGGGAACATAAGCAGGGGGAGTGGGAGAGGGAGAGGGAGAAGCAGCCTTCCCACGGAGCAAGGAGCCCGATACGGGGCTCGATCCCAGGATCCTGGGATCATGACTTGAGCTGAAGGCAGACGCCTAACGACTGAGCCACCCAGGCAGCCTTTTTTTTTTTTTTTTAAAGATTTTATTTATTTAAGAGAGCGAGCAAGAGAGCATGAGTAGGCAGGAGGGGCAGAGGGAGAAGGAGAAGCAGACTCCCCACTGAGCAGGAAGTCTGACGTGAGGCTCAGGACCTGGAGATCATGACCTGAGCTGAAGGCAGACGCTATAACCGACTGAGCCACCCAGGCGCCCCGGGGTGTATGTGTTTAGAAATTTGGTTGAATTTTGGTTTTACCTCAGAATGGGACAGTGTATGCTTCTTAGCTGTTCCTTTATATGGCATCTTTGTGGCTTCCAGAATTTGCCATGGCCTGGAAGGAGGCTCCTATGGTCCTATCGATATAAAAAGTAGTAACAGTAACAGCTCGAATTTCCCGAGTGCCAGACCCTGTTTTAAATGCTTTATGTGTTACCAGCTCTTTCACATTTCCATAACCATCCTATGAGGCTGTTGTAATTATTGTTTCCATTTAAAAGGTGAGGCTACTGAGTCCCAAAGAGTTTTGATTACTTGCTAAGGTTGATGAGTGGTAGAACAGGGATTCAAACCCAGACAATTTTGCTCCTGAGTATGTGTGACTAACTACTGTGTCTACTTGCTTCTCAGTGTTGGTCCTGGATTTAGGACTTTGGAAGACTGTTTACGTGTTGGTGGAGATTGGTTGAAAGGAGCTCTTAAAGGTCCACACCCAGGTGCTGCTTTTTGCCATGTTTTCCCTGACTGGCTCTCTCTACTCTGCCCTGCCCTTAAGGACAGGGTGACATTTCTGGGTTGCTGGGGGCCAACTCTGAGTTGCCTGGCTCCTCCACGTGGCCTGATAGCCATGGGTGTTCTCAGAATGTACTGTCTACTTCTGTCAATTTATTCCTCTTCCAGTTTGCCAAAGTCAAAATTTTTTTAAGGCTTTGGGCACGAATCTCGAGGACCAGTGCAAGCTGCCTTTGGAGTTGTGCATGGTGAGAGTCCACGTGTGCGTACCCTTTTATGACGGCACAGAGAAAGCTTCCCCCAAAATGCCAGGTCCTCAACGTTGGGAGGAAGCTCCATAAAGGCAGGGATTTTGTCTCTTGTTCTCTGCTGTCTTCTGAGCCTGGAATAGTGCCTTGCACATAGTAGGTGCTCAATACATATCTGCGGATTCAATCTGATAGCCAAGTGTGGCTGTCCTTTGGCATAAGTTTTCCTCTCCAAGTTCCATACTTCCCTTTATGTGAACCCCAGAATTCTCTCATCCATGAATTTGTCTAAATCCTTTTTTTTTTTAAAAAGATTTTATTTATTTGACAGAGAGAGATATACAGTGAGAGAGGGAGCACAAGCAGGGGGAGTGGGAGAGGGAGAAGCAGGCTTCCCGCAGAGCAGGGAGCAGGGACCCTAACGCAGGGCTCGATCCCAGGACCCTGGGATCACGACCTGAGCCGAAGGCAGATGCTTAACGACTAAGCCACCCAGGCGCCACCTGTCTAAATCCTTCTTGAGCCTGTGAATGTTCTTGCCTTCTGCACCTCCTGAGGTGATGCATTCCCTATTTTCATGAAGAGATCTTGCCCCTTATGTGTCTTAAAGCACCCTTCAGAAACAAAGGTGGGAGGAGAAGTTTGGAGCAGACCAGAGGGGAATATGGAGAAATGAGGGGGCAGAAGAAAGTCAGGGCCCAAGGGAAGGGGCTCACTGAGGAGAAGAGGAGGTGTCAGTCTCAGCACTTAGGTCTCCATGTGCTGCTGATGCCGTCTATGAGGCAATGGCAGTGATTCTGTAAGTTAGCGAGATAATTTAGTGAAGTCTTATTTGGTGGGGGCAGTGGCTCAAAGGTTTCATGACACAGTAGGTTCTTTTGACCTTCATTCGTGGTCAGCTCCTGATACACACATACAATTTTAGGAACTAAGTGACGTATGTATGGAGGCTGGGCTTGTGTTCTGGAGAATAGTGTCCTTAATATTAAATCTCTCTGCCTTTAGTTAAGTTATTCAGTATGTGGGCCTCAGTTTCCTTATCTGTAAAGCACGGGTAACAGGAGTTATATTTTCATAGTGCTAATGTGAGGACTGAGAGATATAATTCATGTGGAATTCTCAGTGAAGGTCTGGATACACAATAAGCGTTCTATAAATATCACCTGTATTATTAGCACATCACCAAGATGCCCACTGTTGTGCCTCGTGATGGTAGGCTTAGCAGGTAGCCAACATACTTCCTCCAAAAAAAAAAAAAAAAAGCATGACTCTGAGTGTGTGGTGGGTGTTGTAAGGAGGGGTTGAGCTTGTGCTGGTTTTCTTGTACTTCATGTGTGCAAAATAGTTGACATGTGTGGACCCCATTGCAGTGACTTTCAATGTGAGTCCAGATTCCTTCAGCACTTTCTGTTGGTGTCATTCATTTTTGACTTGCCATATATTGTCTTCCATCATTGACCATTCACATGGCACCTTTCATGAGCCAGATGCTGGGCTAAGCACTGAAGTGACAGCTGCAACTGGGCCACCACCTGGAGGAGCTTGAAGAAGGTTTGGGTGGATGAAGGTTGGAGGTGGGAAATATGGGGCATAAGTGGGGAATCATGAGTTGTTTAGTGTTGAAACAGAAGGGTCAGGGCAGAAAGTGGTGGGGGAAGAGGCTGGTAAGATAGGCAGGTATTAGGAGGCAGTGGGCCTCATATGTCATGCTCAAGAGCTTAAAACCTATGATATAGGTGAAGAGATACTATCAAAGGGTTGTATAACAAGGAAGTAATGCAGTCCGTAGGCATTAGGTAAAGCAGTCTGTTGACCATATGAAAGATGGATTTGAGACAAGGACTGGAGGCAGGGAGGTTTCTAATTTGGGTGGTGGGCTTCATTACTCAGTATAAGAAATGCCCGAGGTTTTGGAGGGAAGATGGTCAGTTGATCTTTGGAAATGCAAAGTTTAATCCTGAAGGGATGTCCAATAATCATTTGGATATATAGGCCTAGAATTTAGCCCAGGGGTCCTGAGTTGCAGGTATAGGCATTGAAGATGCTTAAAGCTTCAGAGTGGATGAAGTTGGTGAAGGGTATATAAGGACCAGACAGTGCCCTGGGATTTGGCAACTGGAAGCTCCTGGCTTTGCGTCAAAGTAGTTGCAGTGGGATGGTGTGCAGAGGTAGTGGATGAGAAGTGTGGAGAGGAGGGGCTGGTTTGACCGGAAAAAAACAGCATGCACAGAGAGGTAGGGAGGTAGCTAGGAGCAGATCTCACATTGAAGAAAAGGGGCCCTTTTCAAGTAGTTGATAAGCCTCCCGGAGGCTGAGATATCTTGAGTGTTTGTGGTTATGTAGTTGTTTTTACAATTCCTATTACAGTCTACTACTATTACTATTATCTTAAAGAGGGTCCATTAAATTGAGTTATAGCATTGCCTCTTTAAAACTTGTGCATTCTTCTCTACCTGGGAGTGATATGGTCAGTTGGTTTGCCCTGTATATATGTGTGTAATATAATATGGATTCTTGCGAAAGGAGAAGAGGTATAAAGCCACGTGATCACCAATACATTTTTTTGTGGTGAATTCTTTATTGTTACTAAATATATACATTTTAATAGCCCTTTTTAAAAAAATAAATGGTCTTTTTTGGTATTTATTAGTTAAATATATTAATATTAGTATTAATTTCTGCTTTGATCTGAGGTGGAGTGTTTTTTAATAGAATCTGTATGGACTCAATGTCAAAACCTCAGGATGTTGAAAAATAAGCTGAAGTTGGGCTTAATTAAAAAACTGAAGTCGTTGCCCAGTTTCTTTAATTAAAGAACATTAGAGAATAATTAATTTCTATGAATTATTTCTTTTGGAAGAATCTGCCTCTTGTTCCTTATAGAATCTGATTCTTTGCATTGGATATAAGGCATCAGTTGAGTGGATATCCACCTGGGCAGACTTGCTTTGGTGGGAGTTTCAGATGCTGGACATGTTACTCTGTTCATGATCCCAGTCTAAGAACTCAGGATGCCCAAGGCTCTGCCGCCTGCACCTCTGGCTTTCCTGTGGTAGGGACAAGGTGTAATCTGTCTTTTCTAGGAGTTTACTAGCTAAAAGACTGAAGCAGGGTCAAGTCAAGACTAATCAGAGTTAGGGACTCCTGGGTGGCTCAGTTGGTTAAGCGCCTGCCTTCAGCTCAGGTCATGATCCCAGGGTCCTGGGATGGAGCCCCGCATCGGTCTCCCTGCTCAGTGGGGAGCCTGCTTCTCCCTCTCCCTCTACTGTTCACCCTACTTGTGCTCTCGCTCTCTGAAAAATAAATAAATAAAATCTTTTTTTTTTTTAAAAAAAAAAGAGTAATCAGAGTTGGAAATAGGCATGGTAGCCATGAAAGTCCAAACACTAAACCTACCTTCCTTGGTTGTTCTGCTTTTTAAAGAAGCACCTGGGCTTCTATGTTGTGATAGCTTCTGGCTTGTATTCTTTCATCTCGATTTTATTGTGCTTCTCAAGGATAACTTGTGTAGGGTCCCTAGGCTCTTGAGAGAGCACTTTGTAGTGGTTTTTACCTCTTTCCAAATTAAGAGAGACTTGGAAATGTCTGAGTGTTTTTCCCTTCTAGAGGCCGTCCCACCAGACGCAGTCAGTGCAGTTTAAGGAGGTGGCATCCCTGAATTAGGGGCTGCATACTGCCCTCAGCACCTGCTAGGAGGTGTAAGCCAACGTGGGTTTGGTCTAGGTGCATTTCAGGGCTAATCAAGAAGGTAGTGTCATGGGAATTTTGTCAGAGTAGCTATCATTTTTTAGCTCTCATGGGTTTCAAAATGCTGACACATACCTGACAAGCGTGCGCAGTGGTGGATGAAGACTAGATGTTCAGGCAGCCTCAAGGAAACTTTGGCTAGAAAAGGCAGAATGCATGATTGTTAAAAACCTCAGAGGAGAGGGTAGAGGTAGACCTGCTGGAAGGAAAAGCATTTTGACTACTCAAGTTGGAAGTTTGAGAAGAGAGAAAACTAGTTAAGTGGTTATTTGTTAAGTGTTTGAAAGTTTTAGAAGGAAATCTGACTGGGTTTTCCCTAAAAACTGGAGTAAAATGTAGGGATTTGCATTTCAAATCTTACTCACTTTGGGGTTTGTAGTAAAAAGTGACACAATGAAATGTTATTTGTCTTGAGGCTGAACAAAAAAAGACCACTTGCTCTACCCCAAAACCTTACAAAGATTTTTTTTCCTGTCCTCCCCTCACTTTTTAAAAATTTGTGAGTTCTCTCTCACCTCCCCATCTTCATTTCATTATTTAGAGGGTCTATTCAATGCCCACCTCCACAAAAAGAAATCAGCCGTCTTTTAAAGATGTTGCCCCACAAAATTGAATTAATTTTTTTTTTTTACTCTTTAAGTGCTTCATCTCACCCAGATCTAAATGGTGGGAGTAAGGGTGGACTTCAAACATGATTTTTTCTGGTGAGGTGGGCTATGCTACTCTGGCTTTCCATGCTTCACTGGAAAGGGAAGTCTTCTGAATGGATCAGACTTAGGAACCAGAACATAGTAGACCTAATGAAAGTTACATTTGAGAATGAGAGAAGGGGAGTGGTGGTATATGAAATATATTTAAGAAGTTCACCTACCTGGACATCTTAGAACAATCAATTTCTCCACTTTTTTTTTTTTTTAAAATTCTAGTGTAGTTAACATATAGTGTTATATTAGTTTCAGGTATATAATATAGTGATTCAGCAGTTCCAGTCCTCATCAAGATAAATGTATTCTTAATCCCCTTCACCATTGCCCCCCCCCCCCCTTTGGTAACTGTCTGTTCTCTATAGTTAAGAGTTTGTTTTTTGGTTTGTCTCATTTTTTCCCCTTTGTTCATTTGTTTTATTTCTTAAATTCCACATATGAGTGAAATCATATGGTATTTGTATTTCTCTGACTGGCTTATTTTGCTTAGCATTATACTCTCTAGATCTATCCTCCATCCATGTGTTGCAAATGGCAAGATGTCATTCTTTTTTATGGCTGAATAATGTTCCATTGTATATATACACCACATCTTCTTTATCCATTCATCTACTGATGGATACTTGGGCTGCTTCCAAAGTTTGGCTATTGTAAATAATGCTATTATAAACATTGGGGTGCATATATCCCTTCAAATTAGTGTTTTTGTATTCTTTGGGTAAATACCCAGTAGTGTGATTGCTGGACCATAGGGCATTTCTGTTTTTAATTGTTTGAGGAACCTCCATACTGTCTTCCACAGTGGCTGCACCAGTTTGCATTCCCACCAACAGTAATTGCTCATCTATTTTTTTAATAAAGATTTTATTTATTTATTTGACAGAGAGAGAGCAGGAACACAAGCAGGGGGAGTGGGAGAGGGAGAAGCAGCCCAATGTGGGGCTCGATCCCAGGATCCTGGGATCATGACCTCAGCCGAAGGCAGATGCTTAACGACGGAGCCACCCAGGCACCCCTGCTCATCTTTTTAAAAACTTTAAAAACTGCATCTTTGTTAAAAAAATTACTCATAACTCCACTATTCAGAGGTGACATGCTATGAAATTGAGGTATAACTTTTCAGATCTTATTTTATTCTGTGTGTGTAGACATATATGTACCTTTACCCTTTTTCCAAATCTCCAATCCCTTATAATTAATTTTATAGTTTATTTTGTATGGATTTTTGTAAGCCAAAAATCTTTGTAAATCTTTTTTGGGACGAGGTGGGACTAAATAAATATGGAGTCACAATGTATGTAGTATAAAAAGTAAATGTGATCCAAATTGTGCCATTTCTTTTCTGATGGTAGCTATTTCTTTAAGAAAGCTATAGAGCTTTACCTGGGAAAAAGTTTGAAATGCTCAAAATTTCTATTTCTGTCTTATTGTGATATCATGACTGTATTGGTTTAATAGAGAGTAGGAAGAGTGGAGGATGAGATAGTAAGAAAAGTATTTCAGGAAAGCTCAAACCTTATCAGTAGGACCAAAACCCTTAAGTACTTGAAGTACTTGCAGATATTTACTTAATATTTAGTTAAATATTGCTGTGCTTTATTTTAGAAATGGTGATACTTTCAGCTTTACAGAATGGTTTTACTAAATGGATTCAAGGTTGATTATTCCTGTCATTGGAGTGCTTTTCTTTAGATAAGTAGTTCGCCTCAGCACCCTTTTAAGTATAAATATCTCTAGTATATTTTCTAAATTTTGTTTGGGTTTTTAAAACTTGACCCAGATGGCACATTGAGGGAACAAAATCAATTAATTAAATAAAGTCTCTCAGTAAGATCTTTTTTTGCTTTGCCATATTGCGTCTCTGTCAACACACGTAAATCAGTGGTTAGTGTATAAAAATAGAGGCTTTCCCCTCACTTCCAGAGTCCACGGAGCCTGACACCTCTTTTTTCCTTTCAATATGGTGGTCTAGTCGTGATTGCCAACCAAAGAGTATTTCTGATCGATTTCAGGAGAATATTGGAACTTATTATTAAAATCAAGGTAAAAACAGGTTATGTTGTAAAGTGGACCAGATAGTTTTCTAAAGCTTAAAGGTCAGATTATTTATTTGACAATAAGGGGTCTTTAACATTTTAAATTTTACCTGGGCCATGGTGAGTCCCAGTAAAACATTAATATTTGAACCTTGTTGGTACAACTAGAGGCAGACAGATCTCCCTGCTTCAGAGACCACTGTGTAAAATAAAACAAACAAAAGCTTTAAGAAGCCAAGAAATTGAGTCTGAGCTCATCATAGTTTATGTGTTCAAATGAAAATGACTTTGCCTTTTGATGTTTCTCTCTACAGCATATCCAGTGGCAGAATTTTCCATAAAATAGCTCTTCCTTAAACTTAGAAAAATGCAGGCTATATTAAAAGCTTAATGTTAAGTCTGTCCCTTAGTCTGGATTCAGTGTTTTTAGCTCAAAAGCTTTGCTTTGTACTGGACATACATTTTCCCTAAAACCAATGTGTTGTTGTTGTTGTTGTTGTTTAAAAATAGTTAAAGCTCACCACAATGTTACCCATTCCTAAGGATGCTGTTGAGTTGCAAACTGAACGTTACTGTGATTCTTTAGCTCTTGGAACAAGAGGCGAAAGACACCTTTTCTCTATCTGTTGGTAATTTTAACATGAAAAGTGAGAGTGAAAAGAACAGTTAATAACATAATTCCTATGTTTCTCCATGAGAAAAAAAGATTAAGGAGAAATATTAGATCTTAGCTGTGACCAGTCTTCATAGGGAAACAGATTAATTCTAATGGACCAACTGTTTCTAAAATTAGAACTGTGGGGAAAGAATTATATGCAACAAAATGCACAAGATTAATGTGGAAGCAGGATGCCTATGGATTGGGTACTCTTAAAATATTAATCTACATTAGATACATTTGCACAGTTCCCTGTTATCAATAAAGAAATAGAGAAACAAGAAGGATATCAGTTTAATCAAAGGTTTCATTAATTTGTCTTTGGTTAATAACTACTTTTATAAGACATCATCTAGCTTGGATGTGCGGCTTTTTGAATAAGGTATGGGTAGTAACCTGTAATTTAGTACTGCTTGTTACTCATTAGGAGAGGCACTCAGATTCACATGGTAGGCGTTACACTTTGGTTAGCTTTTAACCTCAGGAGACAGACTTGATTGTGATTGGAAGTCTGTTTTCAATCCCACGGTAATTATTAATTTGATTCTCTGGAATAGCTAATAGTAGTTGACAAAACGGAGAGATTCAGAGATGTTTGACCACAGAAGAGTGCCTGTCTTCAAATGCATAAATATTGGACATCCCAAAGTGTCTCTTCAGAGGGTACTATTGAAAAAGTCTGCAATGACTTTACTTAGTCTACTAAATGAACCACCAGTTCATACCCATCACTGGATTGTGAAGTTTGAGGAAGAAAGGTGAGAAAAATGTTTCTCAGAAGGTATCAGATTGGTTGAATTAAATTGATTTCTTTCAAATATAAGTCTTTAATGGCTGAATCTAGCCATGTCATCTGAAATGGAAACTATTTTTTTTTTTAATTTAAGTAATCTCTACCCCCAACATGGGTCTTGAACTCACAACCCTAAGATCAAGAGTCACATGCCAGCTAGGTGCCCCTCATGTCACCTGAAATGAGTAGACAAATGGTTACAGTGCCATCTCTAGCATATGTACTAAGCTTGTTGATTGCAGTAACATCTTTTAAAATGGTCTCTAAAACGTGTTATGTAGTGGAAAACTAAGTAGGTTTTTCTATCAGGTAAGACTGGAGCTGAGGACAAGATCTTGAGGTTGATCTTATCAGGGTGAATTTTGGAAACACCCTTATACCACACCTATCTTTTGCCTTGAATACTGTGGGAAAACCTGTCGTAGACTTTTTAGAGTTTTCGAATGTATATCGGAGCCACCTTTAACTGAAACTGCTGCTAACTACCATTCTTCTAGCTGACAAGCCTACATTGATTTCCAAATTCCTTGTCAAAAAATAGTTTGGTTGATTTAGATGACTACATTTAGGATGTCGGAGCCTGTGTCCTTCCCCTGTGTGCCATCGGAGGCCTTAGCAGGAGGGAGAGAATCCGGTCAACCTGGATCACTTGATCAGAAGTGGCTCTTGTGTATGTTATTTTTGCAGTTGAAGAGTGTTCTGCTTTCTTCCCCTGCTATAGCTTGTTCAATTCCAGTGGGCTGTAATATAAATATTGACCAGAGGAATAAGTCAGAACTGTCCAAAATATTTTCAATGTTATATACTTCTATTTTATTAGGAACTCATCTTTTTCATGCTGGAATATAGATGCTCCACAATGATAGTCAAGGTTACAGTTCCACTACCAGATCCTCATATGTATTATCATTATTATTATTATTATTATTATTAGCTAATACTTTTATGGTACTTCCTGTGTACCAGACACTATTTTCCGCACTTACTAACTCATTTAATCTTCAGAACAATCAATGAGGTGTAGGGGTATTTACAGATGAAGAAACTGAGGCACAGAAAGGCTAAATGACTTGACCAAGGTCATACAACTAGTAAATGGTAGAACTGTGGTTTGAACTCAGGCAGTCTGGTTCCAGAGTCTGTGCTCAAGAGTATTATTTAAAAAAAAAACTGAACACAGCTTTTTCTTTTTTCCACAGGAAAAACCCTAAAATATTTTGTCTTATGGGTTGTGGCTGATTATCAGAGAGAAAATATTTTGTGCCAAGTGTTCAGCTGTAGTATCTGAAGAAGTTCCTGTTGTAGATGTCATGATTCTCAGTTTAGAACATTTTTTTAATCCTTTTTTTTTAAAGAATTTTATTTATTTATTTGACAGAAAGAGAGAGATCACAAGAGGCAGAGGGAGGGGGACCCTGATGTGGGGCTTGATCCCAGGACCCCGAGATCATGACCTGAGCCGAAGGCAAATGCTTAACTGACTGAGCCCCCAGGTGCCCCTCATTTTAGAACATTCTAAAAAATGAATTTAGTGTGTTATTTAAGTTCTCAGTTTCTTTTGTGTATTTGCATATATTATTAGGTATGGTTATCTGTGAGAAGCCTTAAAAACATGTACATATAAGCGACCGTGAGAATTACCAGGTAAACTTTTTAATCTGAACTGTTGACCTCTGATACTGTCTGATGTACTTAGGGAACCTGTTTGGCTCCTTTGATAATCTCAGGCTTTTGTAACTTTATTAAGGATATAGCTATAATTTAGAAACTTCTAATTTGTATTTTAATGAAACCTGGGAAGGTGGCATCAGATGAGACCAGTTTCTCTATTCCCTATTTATGATTTTGATGTGTTCTATGAATTTTTTTAAAAAGTGTCTATTTTACAAAAGATTTCTGATTTGGAATATCCTCTTTGTTACTGATGGATCATTTGAATATTTTCTTAAGGAAATAAATATTCTCTCAACGTTTTAAGTTCTTTGTTTAGGATATGCTTAAAAACATAAAATTGCTTTCAAATTTCACTTTATTTTCGGAGATTAGATTTTCATGTAGTCAGCAGCCTTAAGTAAAAGTATATATTTAGGAATTCTCCTTATTAGAAATACCTTTTAAAAGTCTTACTTGAGAGGGACGCCTGGGTGGCTCAGTCGGTTGAGCGTCTGCCTTCGGCTCAGGTCATGATCCCGGGGTCCTGGGATCGAGTCCCGCATCGGGCTCCCTGCTCCGCGGGGAGCCTGCTTCTCCCTCTGCCTCTGTCTCTCTCTCTGTCTCTCATGAATAAATAAAAAAAATAAAATAAAAATAAAAGTCTTACTTGAGAGAGAATAATGAGTGTTTAAGAAAATATGAGGGAAGTATTTAGATCAATATAATTAGGAACTCCAAACATTTGCTTTTTTTTAAAAAGTCTCCATGCCCAGTATGGGGCTTGAACTCACGACCCTAAGATCAGGAGTCACAAGCTCCACTGACTGAGCCAGGGAGGTGCCCCATGCTTTTGGATTATAGTAAATAAGATATAAAATAATGGCCTTCCCCATAATTAGGATTTTGCTTGTATTAAGACCCTAAAAATCACCAGAGATCACATTAAGGGTAAAAGAGGAGACAAATCTGCATTTTGAGAGCAAAAGGGAGAACTTTTTTTATTCTGCTAAGGAAGAGGGAAGAGTCTGGAACCAGGCATGTTCTGCAAGCTAGAGATCCTGCCGTGAGTCGAGGAGCGTCAGTTATTAGTGAGAGGCATTCAGAGCCCGTGTTGTGGAAGGTGATTTCAGCAGCTGTATCTGTGTCGGTGGGTAAAGTGCCCTATGCTTTTTAAAAGTCTCATCTGTGAGGGGAGATGTAAATCCATAGTGCTAGCTCTTCGTCATCAATATCCATCCCGTGACACTTTTTTAACAAGATAAGTGGTACTGATTCAACTTGGTTGACTTCCTTCAAACCTGCTGCAGTTTCAGTTGAGTGAAGCATGATTCACTTCCTGCCCTGTAAGGTGTAAACCAGGTCTCAGGGTTTAGCCTGGAAGTGGCCAAAGCCATGGAGGATGGAGGAAATGGCGACTTGTGAAGCAGTGGGGTTGGTGCGGGGGGCGGGGGGCACTGTTAGTGTGGTAGTTTCCAGCCTGACTTGAGAAGGAATTGAATCCTCAGGGCATCCAAGAGACAGTTGGGTCCACGTAACTTGTGTTTTCTTTTGTGTTTCCTTGTCAGGCTCCCTGTCATTGTACTTAAGTAGAGTAGACACCCTCTTGATTGTTGACGACTGGCAGTTGTCCTGAATATGCAGGAGCAATGTTCTGTATGTGAGTGTCTTCCCCAAGAGACTACATGAACAACACTTAAGGGCCAGTTCTGAGGAAGGAGCTCCATGAATCTTAAAGTACAAAAGGGCTGTTTCTCTGGGGACCCTGGATATAGGAGGGCGTTTTTTGGGACACATGAAAAAAAGCAAAAATTCAGAATATAGAGTACAGTATGACTTAATTAGTTTAATCTCATCTCAGATGTCCAGAATTTGTGATAATTGTAATAAGGCTTTTAACCTTATATGAAAGAGATCAGTAAACAAATGAACAAAGTAGGGGAGGACATTTAACCCACTAAATAAAATAACCTGGGGACGCCTGGGTGGCTCAGTGAGTTAAGCATGGGACTCTTGATTTCGGCTCAAATCATGATCTCAGGGTCCTGGGATCGAGGCCTGTGTGGGGCTCTGCTCTCAGCAGAGAGTCTGCTTAAGATTCTCTCCCTCTTTCCCTCTCCCCACTGGCACGCGCTCTCTCTAAAATAGATGAATAAATCTTTAAAAATAAAATAAAATAAACTTTTTATTTAGAATCATTTGGTTTTTTTTGAATAGGGAACGATAAAATAATTGCAAATAAAATCATCAAAGTGCAAAGTTGTTAAAAGGACATGTATTTAGCAGATATTTGTTGTTTGGACAGTTGTATTTAATTTTTTTTTAAGATTTTTATTTATTTATTTGACAGAGAGAGACACAGCGAGAGAGGGAACACAAGCAGGGGGAGTGGGAGGGGGAGCCTGATGCGGGGCTCGATCCCAGGATCCTGAGATCATGACCTGAGCCGAAGGCATACACTTAACGACTGAACCACCCAGGCACCCCAAGTACAGTTGTATTTATTTGGAAGTAGTTCCTACTTTTAATTCTACTTTTTATTAGTCCGTGTCACCTTATCTTCAGTTAGTGTGAATTAGTAGATATTTTCTATATTTAAATTGACATCTGTATTTCCCGTGACTTTGTGTATTTGCTGGGGAAACCCATATTAACACCTAGCTTTAAGAAGGGTGATTTTTGCATTATAAAGAAGAATCTTAATTTCTTAAAGTCTCCACCATGTTATTCATTTAATGGCAAGATTTCCCCATATGAATGTTTGGTTATTTGTGTTCAGTTTTTCAGAAACACGTCAACTGCATAAATCGAGTGTACTTTGTGCTCTTTATGCATCAGTTTCCAGTTCCAAATCAAGGACTATACAGTACGTGTCCAAGATCATCAAGAGATGAACTTACGCACCTATTCTTAAGTCTCGCCCTTTCTTCTGAATATCCCTGCAGAACTGGGGTCTGCCTGAGGAGATCCTGGTCTTGGTCTTTTACGCTCATTGACTTGTGTTGTGTGAACATTTATGGATTCATGTGCATGCCCAAGTAAAAATTATAAGTTATTTTGTATCTTTGCATACTTCACTTGTTTATGAATTGTTTATTGAGGGCATTTCTTTTCTAGCCATAGTTTTATTTTAAAAGCGAAAATTTGGAGTGAAAGCATTTGTGTTAATTAAGAGTGAACACTTGAGTTTCAGGAAAAGCAAAAACTTGTACTTTAAGAGTTAAAAATAAAATGTATTGTTATGGGCTATGAATAACTCTAAAGTAGTGCTAACTCATGTGGAAATCTTGGCGGAATAAAATCTTTGGGTAGAAAGGCAAATGAACTGAAAACAAATTATTTTACATATCTGTATAGGACAAATGTTTAACAAAATTTCAGTAGCATAATTAGTACACTGCAATGAAGTGAGACATCATGAGTCTTGTCCTGTGGAATGTTATGGCTCTATAGGATAGAAGTTTGAGGCTTTTTGTTTAACTAGGACAATTTGTTTATGAGTTGTGTGAAGTAACAGTATATTTCACTGCTAAAAGTCTAGTGCAAAAAAGTTGAGACAGTTGGAAATTTTTGGGGGGAACAACTGGAAATTTTAACACTAGCTGAATTATTGGATGATATTAAGGAATTATTGTTAAATACTTTTTAGATGTGATACGGTTTTATGGTTATATTTTTGAAAAAAGGTAGTAATGTTTAGAGGTACATTCTGAAATACTTACAGTTGTGATATGATGACTGGGATTTGCTTTGATAGAATAGGTAAAGAGAAAGTGGATGTCTTAGTCCATTTGGGCTGCTATAACAAATTACCACAGACTGAGTGGCTTATAAGCAGACATTGCTCCCTGTTCCGGAGGCTGGAAGTCTGAGACCAGGGTGCCAGCATGGTCGAGTGAGGGTCCTCTTCTGGGTCACAGACTTCTTGTTGTATCCTCACATGGCAGAAAAGGCTAGGGATCTCTCTGGAACCTCTTCGATAAGGCACTAATCACATTCATCTTAAGCATCTCCCAAAGGCCCTACCTACAAATACCATCACCTTTGGGGCTGGGGGGCACAAATATTCAGACTGTGATATTGGATATGAAGTATGGTGAAGCAGGGTAAGCCATGGTTTGAGGCTGGGCAGTGGGGATTCATTACATTATTTTGACTATGTGTGTATATTTGAAATTTTCGGTAATAAGTTTAAAAAAGGGAAAAAGATACACACATATACACATAAAACTTATACCACAGAAATACACTGATATTTTGTCAAAGATAGTCAAGGAGGATTTCAAGGGAAAGAGGGGCCTAAAAATATCAGTGGTTTGATTACATTGTAATTATATACAGCTATATACAGCTACATGATTTTAAAACCAAATACTGTTGTAGTTTTATTTTAATTAAGATAAGCCTCTACTTAGGTGAAAGGAAAAAGAACACTTGCAGTTTTGGCAACAGTCTTTAATTCAACAAATATTTTCTCAGAGCCCCTCTGGGCCAGGTACTGTAGATTGCTGGACATTCAAAGACCATGGATATAGGCTTTGTACTAATGTAGCTGGTGAGATTTCTACATGTCATTCCTCAGTATAATGTGATATGGGCTCTAATACACTTACAAATACCTGTTGTAGGAACACAGAGGTTGGAATGGTTTAATTATGTTTTGTAGGGAAGGGGGGCAGGTAAGGAGCCTATCAGGGAAGAGCATGTGGGGAGCTGGCATCTGATCTCGCCTTGACGGATGAGTTGGGTTTTTCTAGGCAGAGAAGATGGGAAAGCCATCGCAGGCCCAGGAAACCACCTGATCAACAGCACGAAAATGGGCAAATGGGTTCAGCCAATGGCTGTAGGTTCAGTAAATGTGAAAAACCAGGTAAAATGGGGGTGGATCCAGTGGAGGATGAGGCAGCTACAAGAACATGCAAGTCACATCCACAATGTGAGTACTCCCGCCAGCCTGGAGAGCAGCATCACTTAAGACCTGTTAGCCTGACTTTCAAACTACACCTGTGACTTTGATTTGAGGGGTTCTGGGTCTCCTAGCTGCAATTGTCACTTCACTTGGGTAGATGGACTAACATTTGTGTACAGGTAGAGCTCAGTAACAAACAGCCAACAAGACTCTCCACTCCTCTGCCAAACAGGTTCCCCCATGCTTTTATGGGAGTTCTGGTTGCTTTCTTACTTTATGTTGAATGATCACTGGTGGGGTTGGATGCCCATCTTGTAGGTATGTCCTCAGTACTGTTTCCTGGAGTCCCTGATTCTCTCAGACCAGTGGAAGGCTGTCTGACTGACCTCACTGAGGAATTACTCCCCTACTCTTAGACCTTAGGGTCCACGGCAAGAAGCTGGGACTGCTTCCGAGGAGAGGTGGATTTTTACCATGAAAGCTAGTGAAGCTTCCCTCGCTTGCACAGTGAAGTCCCCTCACTCGCACAGCCCTTTACAGAGTTTTTTGGGAGGGGCCCCCAAATTTTCAAATAGTCATGCTTTATTTTATATTAGCAATTTTATTGTCAAAAAATTAAATATTATGGGCTTCAGGCCCCACCAGACCTGAAACTGCCCTTGCTTCTGAGCATCATAAAGAAAGTTCTTTGTTTTTTTTTTTTCTTTCTGGAAAGGACAGATAACAATATTTTCTCTCTCACAGATCAGTCACAGATTACTAAGCAGTTCTACGTAAAATGGACCCAGAAGCTATTTTCGGAGAAAGTGACATGTGATAAATACTTTGGTACCAACACAAGAGGGAAAGGTAGTCTTCCCTGGCTCCTTGTGGGTTCCCTGGGTAGGTGGGCTCTACTAGTCCTGCGAAGAATCCTTGTTAAGTTTGACTGTGCCCAGGGCATCCTGGCTGGCATGCTCTCCCTTGTCTCCACCATCCTGCAGTATTGCTTTGGAACTCTGATCTCTGTGTTCTCACTTTTCTCTCCTCTCTGACCTGAAGCTGCCCCATGGCTTTCATAGCCCAGCTGTATGTGACCAGTGCGAAGCCAGTTCTGATGTCAGTGGAAATGAGCACACGACAAAGGCGCACTAGGCTACTTTCTCCAGATTAACCAGACACGTCTCCATTTGATGCTGAACACACTGAAGCTTATTTTTACATTGCTTCTTCTGGTTTATTCGCATCATAGTCTTGGAAACCATCAAGTCAACATTTTACCTTTAAAAATAGGGAGGCTGACTTGGAGAAAAGACTGCTTCCTGAGGTGGGATAGGGGACTAGAATATGGGCCTGGGGCATCTTGGTGAGCCAGAATGTAGGGGGAGCGGACAAAGAATTGTAAGGACTGAGGAGCCTGCCTGATGGGCTCCCACTGGCCAAATTGGGAGTGTTTGGACATCAAAATAAATATGGTAATGGATTATAACCAATTTAGTAAAATAAGAATCCGTAAGTCCATACTGATACAGGAATTGAGTGAATAAATAAATGGGGGTGGGAGAGAAACAAAAGCTCTTATTTAGTAGGCTCACCAGTAAATATAAAAGGAACAGTGGAATTACAAAATCATCACTGTATGCTAAGAGTGGTATGTGATAGTTTTATGAGGAATAGGATACTTATATAGTCTTGAAGTATCTCTCCACAAATTGCTTATTAATTACAGAGGCAATGCAGTAACTTTGTATTAGAGAAATCTAGGGGATTTCACTTTAACCAAATAATCCTAGTTATTATTGCCAATGTAGAGACTAACTGACAGCCGTGCCTCTTGATATGATGCAGTGAGGACACAGAATTATTTCTGCGTCATTCTGAAGAATTCCTTGAATCTATCATGAGGAAACAGGGAACAAATGAGCATCATTCTATTAGGGTGTGTGCCCATAATCTTCAGAATTGTCAAGATCAAGAAGACAAAGAATTGCTAAGGAGGGCAAGGTGAGGCCTGGGACCTCAGAAATCGACAAGTTGAAGGGGGGAAAACAAATACTTCACTCTTTGTGTTGATTGTGGAAGCTTCTGGTTTCCTCAAGAGGAGGTTTCCAAACCAGTTTTCCGGGCTCTTCAAGTGAGGTGGAGCAGGAGAGAAGATCTTTTTAAATGAAGATTACAGTAGACATTACAGAAGACTCTTACAAGTTGGACCTCCTACCACAGTGGGGGTGTAACAAGGGATTTGCTGATAGCAACTTGAGTTTTCCAGCTCTGTTCTATCAAGACCTTTATATTTATCTAGCCCTTGTTATCTAAGTGATGTTTTTCAAATTCCACTATAGGGGGAGGGAACAAAGTAGGATGACTAAATGAAATCCACAAATGATCATATGAAAACATTTCATCGACGTGTTTTAAGGTGGCAGAATTGAATGGAATGTTCTGGTCATGGGTTGGCCATTCTGACTAGAGATTACTCAACATCGATGTGTTTGCATCTGTATCTCTGGTGTCCTATAGAAAATATTGCAAACTACTGAATTTTTCCATTAGAAGCCTCAACCTCAGTGTCATCTCCTACCTTCTTTTTCTGGTCTCCTCTGAGGACTGCAAATGAACAGTGAACCGAAGGGTGGTCAAGAGAAAGAAAGTCCTGTCCACCAACCACAAATTATTAAAGGGGCTGTGTTCGAGAGGCCTTTGGCTAATCAGGCTTTCCATGTTTGTTGTATAATGTATATAATGCCATGCTTAATACATGCTGTAGGTAATGTTAGTTCATAACTATAATGTTTTGACAGCTGGGTAAGTGTTTTATGGCTGTAGTTTTTAGGATTTAGCCTAAACAAAACATTTCAGGTTCATTCTGACAGGTGTACAACTAAAATCTAAGAATTAATTTATTACACTTAAAATTGCATAACTTATATCTTTTCGTGGATTGGTATTTATCCCATCATATGAAATTGCTCATTTTCTCTTAATAAGAGAATTTTATGTTAACCATGAAGCTAGATACTGCTTCATATAGCCTTCTTGGCAGTTAATGAGGAGATTTTATTTCTGTGAAAATGACTGCAGATAAAAAAGGTAGACCAGTCTTACCAAGAATTGAGCTTGCCTGCACCTGAAGGGTTCGTGTCTATGCCCTTTTGTCCGGTTTTTGCTGTTGTAGTTTTCAAGTCTACATGACTTTTGGCTTTGCCTTTATATTTAATTACTCTTTCCTGTAAGTACTTTTCTCCACAAGGTTTTTCCACAAAAGTATTTGCTGGTCAAATTTCACTTTAATACTATATGAATGAGACTTTTCTCAAAGACAGCGTCGTACCTACCACTAAGAATATGCTGTACTGAATCCAAGCCTCAGCCTGCCAAGCATCCATTTTTATCTTTGGAGTGCGGAGGGGGAGGTTGAAGGGTGCTGGGATACCCGACTGGAGAAGTGGCCCCATGGGCCGGTCTCTGCGCCTTCCCGATCTCCGCCCTTGGGAGCTGTGGCGGACCGTGGGAGGGGGCTCCTGATACCTGGGCAGGGCTGCGGTGCTAGTAATGACCTGCCTGTAGGAGAGGCTGAAGTTGGGAAATTCTAATTCCTCACCCCGATTAAAACAAAATCTTAGGATGATCATCAGTGCACTGGAGATGTTTGTGTATCCCTCTTGCTAGCTGGAGCGCTCTTCGGCTGCAAAGGGACAGTTCACGCACAGCCAGCTCCATTTATACCAGCCTCCTCTTTCTCCCACCCACCCCCCCTTTCCACTTAAGGTTTCTTTTAGTTTTTGCAAAGCAGCCATGTGAGAGGAATAAAATAATTTTGAAGAGCATTATATGGTGGGAATTTTGACAATGAGTGGAAGATGGTAATTACTCTCTTCCATTAGACTCAGTGGCTTTGGACAGATAAGCTGTATTGAAACGTGTGACCAGGGCATGGGATCATGGATTGTCTTTCACTGTTGTCATGGCGACAGTGATGCAGGTGGCCTATAACTGCCGGGCTGTCAGATCTTATACATCAAACTGGTGCTAAGTGAAAATATGTTAGAGGCATTGGGGAAAAAAATTGCCAGCAGTGTTTATAGGATCAGCTGGAGAAAAGCTAGCCTAGTTGAAGAAAAGATTTCCATTAAAAACCCTAGGTGATTCTGAAGAAGATGGAGTTTTTACTTTTTATTAATGAGATGAAACTGGACTATTAAAAGGAAAAAAATGGTTTTTGGATGTCGCACTGCTGTCTGCGTACATATAATTAACACGGCGCCTTTCTGCTTCCCCCTTGAGCTAACGTGATAATATAGTGGTTTCCGAAGAGGCAAGGAGACACCACGAGGTCTAGAAGCTTTGCTTGGGGGCTAAGGAACCAGCTCTGTACACTGTCAGAGGTTTGAGTCCTTCTTTTTCCAGAGAGCTTCACTACATTTTTGGTAGTAAGAAGTCGTAAAAAATCATCATAGATTTCTAACATAGCACTTTAAGTATTTCATAGACTATGGAGTTAGACTCAGTTATGCATATTGGACTAAGTGTATTTGAATGTAGGAGGATCCATTCAAATATGGAGATGTTCCTCTTCGTCAGGAACAGTTGCCACACCTCTCTTTTCCTCCTACTTTTCTTTTTCTTTCCTCTTCTGTTTTCTCATCGTCTTCTGTCTCTCCTTAAAAATGTATACATGCCCTGAACTGAAACCCTCAAATGCTAAGCAGTGAGTATAATATGTGTGTGTTTTGTGTGGGTATGTAAGTATGTGATGCCTGCCTTAAGAAGTTGCAGCTAGCTTTATGGTTCTCATTTAGTCATCCTATCTTGGTAAATAGGAAGAAGAGAATCATGTATGTTTCCATTTCCATGTTATAGTTGAGGAAAAAGAGGTACTATGAAGTTTAAAAAGAAGTATCCCTGAGCAGGAGAGTCTGTTCGTTGGTGAGTCAGGCAGAGCAGATGAGGCAGTGGGTAGCTCCTGGTAGGCCCCTGTGTTAGGCAGCGTGGCCTCGGCTTCTGACGTTTTACTCGGGGTATCTTCTTTGGCATATTCTTCAGCATTGAAATCTAAGTTAATAAGAGTAGGTGAAATTACCTTCATATACCATGGGTATATAATGGTCAGCTAGAATATTACGGACTCAGTTTAATCCACACACATGTATTGGGCATGTAGCAAACGGTGGGTATTTTGCTTATAGTGGTATTCAAAAGGAGGCTGCTCCATGGGGCACCTGGCTGGCTCAGTCCATAGAGCATGTGACTCTTCGTCTGGGGTTGGTGAGTTTGAGCCCCACGTTGGGCATAGAGTTTACTTTAAAGCCACCCCCCCACGAACCCCGAAAACAAAAAGAGGTAGGTCTAACGGTTGTTGAGCACCTGGTATGTGTGAGGTAATGAAATTATTTAACCCTCACAGTAACTTTGGGAAATAGATGTATCATTATCATTTTATAGATAAGAGCACTGACAAAACCAGGATTCCAATGTCCAACTCCAGACTCCATGTATTTTTTTTCCACAACATGGTTTCAAGACATGTACAAGACCAGCTTTGCCTTCAAGGAGTGACCGTTTCATCGGAGACCCAGGGAAGCATTTAATAATTACGATACAGTTTGTTAAGTGCTGTAATAACCATAGGCATTGAGGAGTACAACGCAGGGGGGCATCTGATTCCCAAGAGGAGCTCATGATGGAGGTGGTTATTGAGGGATGAATAGATCATTGAAGGTAGATGAAGGGGAAAGGGAATTCCAGGTTGAGGGACTAGTGTGAGTAAAGACACAAAAGAATGAGACCCTGGCACATTCTGCAGGTGGCGGGTGTGTGTGCGCACGCATGCACACATGTGCAGTGGGTTGAGTTAGCTGAGGGATGGAATGGAGGAAAGGTGTACAAAGTGATCCTCTAGAGTTCAGTCAGCAGGGATAGCCCAGTATATCTTTCGTTATTCATATGATTTGGGGTTCAAAGATTGTGGTTAACAGTTGTTGCCTTTTAAGTTCTTATAAGCTGGAGGTTGTTGACTTGCATGATAGTTCCCTCTGGATTTTGTTCTGTTTTGTTTAATTTGTATTTTTCTCTCAGTGCCTTCTCTTTTCTCGGGGTATATTTGTGCCCACCCTGCCATTGCCTTTTCTTTTATCGTTCTTGTGGAAGGCTCTCTTCTTTACCTAAAAAAAGCATTTTTCAATCCATAGTCTGTGAGACTCTAAATAAAAGAAGATATTAGGCAGAATAGGTAAAGGGTTTGGTCACCCATCAGTCCCAGAAAAATAATTTGAATAATTCAGTTGAAGAAGATTTGTACTTTTTCAAAGGACTTAGTGGTGATGGTTCTTCAGCTTTGAGCCCCACGTAGCTGACTGAAAACTAGCCTTAGCTTTAGTCTCTCTGCCAACTGCTGAGTGATATATTTTCATCATGTAGCTTGTATACATACTGGAGATTTTAGTGCTCCACTCAATAATGTTCACAAATTCCTGCTTTTTGTTTTCTTGTTTTCCTAGACTCCACCCTTTTTTAATAAACTCCTTGTTTAATAGATTTCATTCTAGAAATTAATTGCAGGACTTTGCTAAGCCTTGTTTATTTTAGATTAAAAAAAATTGAATTGTTCTCAAGCTCTGATTATTTGTCAGTGCTTTACAAATGGCCCACCTGATTATGACACCAGTATTAAGAAAAGGTAAACGTTAAGGCCATAACAAGTGATGAAATGGAGGGCTGATGTGCATCAGTCTCCAGGTCACACTAAACTAGTTTGTTAGTATAAGATTTCAGATCCTGCTATTTTACAGGTATTTGGAAATACTGCTTTTTGTTTTGTTTTCTCGTGGACAAGGAAGCCAGAGTCCAAGGTCCCAGTTGTCTAAGGAGGATTCTTCTTCACTCTCACGGCTCACTCATCTGTGGATGCATTCATGCACACAGGAATGCATACTTCTGTTGGATTGGTACGTCTAAGACTAGTGCATGTCGCAATTTACCACGTGTATTATGGAAGGAAATTTACTCTGGAGATCTAGAAATCCATTGACCAGAACTGGGCTTTATGACAATAAGGAGCAATTGGAAGAAAAAGAATATTTCTATTCCAGGACTGAGTAGAAGAATTAGTTGGGAATGTCTAATCAAAGAGAAAGACTTCTGGAAACAACAGGAAATGGAAAATTAATTTGAGGCTCCTCTTCTCCAACCTTGTTACATGTCTCAGGAGGGCTTCTTTTATTTTTTTTCTAAGAAAAGTTAGCTTTTACAAAGAAATAATCCTGAAATAAAGATGACAAGTGATTCCTTCATTTTAGGATGACTGTCCCTAGTGGGATAGCATAATGCAGAGTGATGGGATTATTAGTAAGGACACTTAAAAGTGGGATTAGGAGCACTGAGGTGGAAAAAACATGCTAGCTCATTTAAAATCTGTTTTGAATTTGGGAAACTATAGCCACTTCATACTCAGTTATACTTTTTTTTAAGGACAGAAATGGTTTCCTGCTTATATCGTTGGGTGTTCGCATACAAGGGGCTCAGGATTTCGGCATCAATGTGCCAGCATCCCCGTCACTGATTGTGTTGATGTGTCATGGATGTATTATATGAAACCTATGGATCCACCGCTGGTTAAACCTAGTATCATGATTATTTTGATTACCATTTTAAAGGGCTTTTTCTCAAGTTGTAAGTAAAATGCTCGATCCAAGCAGATCCAAGTGAACTCGCAGAAAAGGATTTCATTTTGCATATCATTTTTTTGTGTGTGACAGGACACAAAAAAAGGCATAAGGAAGTTACATGCTGATGGTGGTAGCGTTGCAGAAAGTGGAAGGCTTTTATGCCATCATGGAGCTTTAGGACAAGGGCCTTGGAACATGTTCCTGCTAAGCAGGGGATCCTCCTGGAAATATCAGAATTCTCTTTTACTCCTTACATAAGCACTTGGGATCCTCTATACCCACTCCCCACTCAGAAAGATTAGAGAGAAAGTCTGAAAAGGCTTTGAATTAATATCTAGGATGAAGGGCAGTGTCACTAATAAAATATTAAAATATACACCTTAAAATATATATGTAACTTTAAATCTCTCTGGTTGGTTAAAAAAAAGAAAGTTTTATAATGATGCCTTAATTCTCTTATTTAAGGTTCTACATTATTGGATTTTAGTACCAAATGAGTATCTCGATTCAAGACCAGAGATTACTGACATGATGTGTACAATAGTACTCACTGTATCTTTATTGGAAGAAAAAGAGTAGAGAAATGTTATTGTTTGAGTCATTTCCTGACCTGTGAATCAAAATGTGGTCACTGCTGTGGTCAAACTGAGAATGAGATTTTGATGTTAATGTTCTAGTAGCCGCTAACACTGACAATGAAGCAAAATTTTTACCTTATTAGCCATGTCTTAGGGTTAGCTAGTAAGTCTTGACCATCTTGTAGAGCCCAGGTAAGCGATGTCGTGAGGACAGGTAATGGGCAACACAGATTTTATGTCTTCCCAAATTACATCAGTCCTGCTGTGTCTCGTATTTGTTATAGAATGATTCACAGAGAAAACCATTTTGATTTTTTCATATATTTTTAAAACAATACTTCAGCATGTCTTAATGCTTTGTATAAAGTTGTACCTCCAATATGCTGGTTTAATTTTGTATGAAATCAGAATTTCAGATGAAAGGCTAACACGCAAAAGCACCTCAGCTCTCCCTCAGAACCAAAACAAACACATACATAAACAGCAACAATAAAAGAGTTCCAGTTAAGATTTTCAGAACACAAATACCCATTTAAATGCACCTAACAATTCTCTGCTAGCAGCCACTTTAAATTATTGTTTCTTTTTAAAAGGAAAATCCAATATAGTTGAAAGCTTGTGCTTTATAAATATAAGATGCTTCCTTGCATTATCTGAGAGAAAGAGAAAAGCATGTATTGCTTTTTTGGATTTAACATGTTTTAGCTAATCACTAAATCTTTATTAATTGCATTTATGAACTATATAGCACTGCAAGAGGGTCCTTGAAATTTTTTGGTTACAAAAATGTGATGAAAAAAATTAAATTGTATATTATTTTGCAATTTTGCAAAAAGCATGTCACTGGGTTGTGCCCTGTCAGTGGCTTCTAGTAGAGCAAGCACTGGTTCCCAAGACCTTGCTCACCATTTGAGAGGATGGAGGAGTTTCCTGCTGTTACAACAAAGCCAGCATCATGGCAGCGGGGAGAGGACTCTAGGCCATGGAAGAATAAGTTTGAGTGTGAGCTACATTTCTTGCCTTTCCAAGAGTCAGTTTTCCTGGATTTTACACTTTTTGCATTTCGGCTTCCCTTTTGTCCATTTTATCCATACTCTGGCTTTTTTGTTCCCTTAACTTTGTGCAGTGGGTAATTACACAGGGCCATTTTCCGTGGACACAGAATGAGGTGGAGGTGGGATGGTGAAGCGCCACAGACAGCAGTTGGGAGGATCATAAGAAGTGGCAGGGAGTCAGGATGCACGCCCCATCTCCACCACTGACTAGCTCTGTGATTTGGGGAGATGTGATGGACTGAATTATATCCTCCCAAATGCACAGGTTGAAGCCCTAACTCCCAATGTGACTGTATTTGGAGATAGCACCTTTAGGGGGTAATTAAGGTTAAACGAGGCCAAAGGGTGGGCCCCAATCCAGTATGACTGGTGTCCTTATAAGAAGACAAAGAGATACCAGGAATGCCTGCACACAGAGAAAAGGCAATATGAGGACACAGTGAGAAGGTGGCCATCTGCAAGTGCAGGACAGAGGCCTTTGGAGAAACCAAAGAGACCAGCTGGCACCTTGATCTTGGATTTCCAGCCTCCAGAACTGTGAGAAATAAATTTTTGTCGTTTAAACCACCCAGTTTGTGGTATATTGTTATGGCAACAATAGCAACCAAAAATAGGAAAATTACAAAAGCTCTTCGGGCCTTAATTTCCCCATCTAAATTTAAGCCAGAATCAGAAATCTTTGTGTTATAGCGTTGTTGTATGAGCAATGACATCAGGCAATCAGCATAATTCCTCAGTAGATGCCATCTCATAGACGGAAGAATTGATACCTACAAGAACAGGCTAGTGCTTCCTTCCTTCCTTCCTTCCTTCCTTCCTTCCTTCCTTCCTTCCTTCCTTCCTTCCTTCCTTCCTT